>NW_011494941.1:888106-896042 GCF_000754665.1 Bison bison bison
TCAAGAAAATTAGAGATACCAAGGGAACATTTCATGCAAAGATGGGCTCGATAAAGGACAGAAATGGTATGGACCTAACAGAGGCAGAAGATATTAAGAAGAGGTGGCAAGAATACACAGAAGTACTATACAAAAAAGATCTTCACGACCCAGATAATCACTCACCTAGAGCCAGACATCCTGGAATGGAAAGTCAAGTGGGCCTTAGGAACCACTACTATGAAAAAGCTAGTGGAGGTAATGGAATTCCAGTTGAGCTATTTCTAATCCTAAAAGATGATGTGCTGAAAGTGCTGCACTTAGTATGCCAGAAAATTCGGAAAACTCAGCAGTGGACACAGGCCTGGAAAAGGTCAGTTTTCATTCCAATTCCAAAGAAAGACAATGCCAAAGAATGCTCAACTACTGCACAATTGCAGTCATCCACCTGACCTGCCTCTTGAGAAACCTGTATGCAGGTCAGGAAGCAACAGATAGAACTGGACATGGAACAACAGACTGGTTCCAAATAGGAAAAGGAGTACGTCAAGGCTGTATATTGTCACCCTGCTTATTTAACTTATATGCAGAGTACATCATGAGAAATGCTGGGTTGGAGGAAGCACAAGCTGGAATAAAGAAAGCTGGGAGAAATATCAATCACCTCAGATATGCAGATAACACCACACTTATGGCAGAAAGTGAAGAAGAACTAAAGAGCCTCTTGATGAAAGTGAAAGAGGAGAGTGAAAAAGTTGGCTTAAAGCTCAACATTCAGAAAACTAAGATCGTGGTATCTGGTCCCATCACTTCATGGCAAATAGATGGGAAAACAGTGGAAACAGTGTCAGACTTTATTTTTCTGGGCTCCCAAATCACTGCAGATGATGACTGCAGCCATGAAATTAAAAGACTCTTACTCCTTGGAAGGAAAGTTATGTCCAACCTAGACAGCATATTGAAAAGCAGAGACATTATTTTGTCAACAAAGGTCCATCTAGTCAAGGCTATGGTTTTTCCAGTGGTCATGTACAGATGTGACAGTTGGATTATAAAGAAAGCTGAGTGCCAAAGAATTAATGTTTTTGAATGTGGTATTGGAGAAGACTCTTGAGAGTCCGTTGGACTGCAAGGAGATCCAACCAGTCCATTCTGAAGGAAATCAGTCCTGAATATTCACTGGAAGGAATGATGCTGAAGCTGAAACTCCAATACTTTGGCCATCTGATACTCATTGTATCAGAACTGACTCATTTGAAAAGACCCTGATGCTGGGAAAGATTGAGGGCAGGAGGAAAAGGGGGCATCAGAGGATGAGATGGTTGGATGGCATCACCGACTCAATGGACATGAGTTTGAGTAAATTCCAGGAGTTCGTGATGGACAAGGAGGCCTTACATGCTGCAGTCCACAGGGTCACAAAGAGTCAGACACAACTGAGTGACTGAACTGAACTGAACTATGCACTGAAATTAGAAAGTCACCCCCACTGGCCACAACTAGAGAAAAGTCAAGAACAGCAACAAAGAGCCAGTCCAGTCATAAGAAGCAAACACCAGGTGACACAGCTTCCTGGACCCCTGGAGCTTCTTACTCAATGGGTCAGGGATGAAGCCAAGAACTTTTAAAGTTTAACAAGTATGCACAGGAGATTCCCATCAACAGAGAAGTTTGGCAAACCCTGAGCTATCATGGGCCCTGATGTCCAGCACTCCTCCAAGGACTCTTTGCAGAGGAGGTAAACTTCAGCACAGCAGTGAGCCTCCTGGTCCATTAATGATTAACTCGTGTGAACCACTGCCCTGTATAATTTAAAGATATATTTCATTAAAAAATGTGACTGTGAGCACTATGCTTGATGATCCTGTGGATCTGTCTCTTGCTTCAATGGTGTTTGGACAGAAAAGACCCAGGGAAGTTCCCTCCTCCAGCCTCTAACCACTTGCAAATATTTTTCCTATCAAACCTTCGGAACCAACCACTCAGCTAGCCTCAGACTCTGGGACCAGCTCACACCACTTTTTGATATTAATTTCTTATTGCTGATCAACCACATGATCCCACATTCATCAGAATTATTGCCATCAGGAGGAAGCTGCCATTGACCTCCTGGTCAACCTGCATCTGCAAGCCTCCTACACCTACCTCTCTCTGGGCTTCTATTTCCACCACAACGATATGACTTTGGAGGGCATGGGCCACTTCTGTGAATTGGCTGACCCCCAGGTAGGCCTGGGTAATTATCTCTGCCAAAGGCTCGCCCTCAAGCAGCACCAGGAGGCTCTGGAGCCCAGCAGCCTTTGAGAAGCCCCCTCTGATATCAGTGCAGCCACCTGACACTCTACAGCCAGTAGGCTGCTTTTTAACTATCTTGGAGCCCTATCCGAAGACTTGGACTAAATGCAAACAATAAAGCTTTTTGCAGCAAAAATTAACAATAATAATAGTAGTAGTGTGAATTCAGAAGCTTTGTACCACATTTCTCTTTATGAACACAGTGCCTGACACTTATCCTGCAGTGTCTCATCCAATCCCCTCAACAATCCTGCCAGGTAGATTTTTTTTTTTTTTTTTACATTGTACAGATTTGGAAACTGAAACTCAAGAGATTTGGGGAAGGTATGGGTCATGCAGCTTATAGTAAGTAGCCAAATTGAAATTTAAAGCCAAATCCATCTGAATCCAGAATCATGTTCTTCCCATTATCCCAGATTCTGGAAGGGTCTATGGCAGAGTATTGTCACAAAGTCAGTCTATACAAATGTCTAACCATAATTTAAATCTGCATACCTTTCCTCAGCTTCTCTCCACTTTAGGTTGACCTTTCCCTGACCTTTTCTCCCTCACCCAACCTGCTTTACCCCAAGAAGCCATCCTGTTTTCTGCTTGCCACTTTGTTGCAATTTTCCACCCAGATTATTTGTGTCTCTAACAAGTAAGGCCACACCAATGTCTGGCATTAAAAGAAGCATGAACCTTCATTCCTGAGGTAATGAGACCTTTTTTTTCCAAGTTCCTTCCTTCAAAGTTCATGAACTTCGTAAAAAATAAGACCCACTCTATTACAGCCCAGACCTCTGCTGCAGGACGCCAAGGCTGAGTAAAGGCAGTGCCTGCGTGAAAAAGAAATGTATCCATAGATTAGCACCGACTTTGTCTTCCACCAACCAAATTCAGAGAAAGACACAGTGGGAGGCACTCTAGCCCACATCTGAGCTTCCTGGTTATACACTGCGGGTAACATTCATGTCCCAAGAACTAAGTGGACCTTGATGCAGAGATGTTTGTAGTCTTTATTGGGCTTCCCAAGTGGCACTAGTGGTGAAGAATTTGCCTGCCAATGCAGGAGACCCAGGATCAATCCCGGGGTCAGGAAGATGCCCCCTGTAGGAGGACATGGCAACCCACTCCAGTATTCTTGCCTGGAGAATTCCATGGGCAGAGGAGCCTGGCAGGCTACAGTCTATAGGGTCACACAGAGTTGGACACGACTGAAGTGTCTTAGCACTCAGTGGTCTTTGTTTGGGCTTCCCAGATGATGCAGTGATAAAAAGTCCGCCTGCCAATGCAAGAGGCACAGGTTTGATCCTTGAGTCAGAAAGATCCCCTGGAATAGGAAATGGCAACCCACTTCAGTATCCTTGCTGGAAAATTCCATGGACAGAGCAGTCTGGAGGGCTACAGTCCATGGGGTCGCAGAGTCGGACATGACTGAGCAACCTGAGCATGCACAATCTTTGTTTATGCTCTTTTCTATCCCTTGGAAATAGAGCTTCGGAAAAGCCTAACACTTGACTCTTCAAAGTTATCAGAGATTTTCATCCATCTCCACACAGAATAGTGTGAAAAACCCAGGGATGCATGGAAGGAGTTTCCCCAGGCTGTTTCTCATCAGCCTCCTGCTCCTCAATGCCAGTGGCCATTGCCACATGCTTCTGCAGCTGCCCAGTAATGGTCCCATGGTGGCCATCACTTCCTAACTCCCGATGTCTCCTCCTCTGAAGCTCTTAAAGGCCACTACCCTCCCCTGGTAACCCCAACTTCTAGCAGCTCACTTTTATAACTACTGCACTGAAGCATGCATCCCTAGACCCTACAGGAACTTAGCTCACCTGCCCATCAACTCCCTGCTAGCATTCAAACACCTGTTCAGAAGACATGTTCTGAGGACCAATCATACTCTCAACACGAAGGAGTCACCTTGAATGAGATCCGTCCCTGCTTTTCCACCAGCCTCAATTCCTCCCCTGCCCGAACTTTCCCCTCACCTTCCTACAGGCGCTTCATTCTGCTCCACCCAGCCACCCATATTCTCTGCTTTGGCTGCCAAGCTGCGGAAGAAGTTTGCCTAACGATGCTGAATTGCACTAGAAAGGAATTAACCAGCTCTACCTTGGCTTCAGTTTTGACATTTTAAGGCTACAATGAGAACCAGGAGGAAAAGAATCTTAAATCCCTAGTATCCTGTGTAACCCAAGAAGGTGTTCAGTAGATATCCCCACCACCCACCTGATGTCTGAATTCTAACAGTCCATCCAGTCACTGTGTCCTCTGAGCCATTGCCCTCTCATCAGGAGGAAAACAGAGGCAGAAAAGTCTTCAGGCCACAGAGAGGATTCAAAAACAAACATGTCAACAACCATTATTCCCTTGTGCTTTCCCTTAATGAATGTGGTCTCTCTGGGCTTCAGATCTCACACCATTACCTGAGTTCTAGGTGGCTTCAGATCAGCAGCTTTACCCTACTGCATCAGAGGAGCTCTGCTGATGACAGGTTTAAGACCTGCTAGACTCCTAGAACCTTTGCCATTGCCTCCTAATTCTCAGCTAAGACCATTGAGAAAAACTGTAAAAAGCCTCAGAAAACAACTCTCAGGAGCTCCTGCACCCCGGGAGGTTTGGTGCAAGTGAATGTAACATGCTCAGCGCTCTCAGGCCCTCGGCCCCATCCCAGATGTGGTGGGCAGCGATGATGAGGAGTGGGTTGCATTTCCTATGAATTAAGCCATCAGGCGGGAGAACAATATCGTCATTGATGGGGAAAGGTCACTGAAATTCCAAGGACACTTGAAGCCTTTCACTGGGTTGAGACAGAGATGCCTAATGTTAATCCTACGTAATACAAGTCTCTGACAACCCACTTTCTAATGGGCCTACTGGCAGCTCAATTGGCCATTCACTGTGATTCAGTGCATCCTCAAGGAAGTGGTTTGGAAGGGGTAACCTATTTTTTAATCTGTGGTCCAAAACTCCCCCAGAATACATTAGCACGGGCCATTCTGATTCTTGGGGGAAAAGGTGCTTTGCTCCATTCAAGACTTAGTTTACTTGCTGGTGGGGGGTTCCAAGCACAGTGAAATCAATGTTCTTTCATTTATTAAATACACATTAATGGGGCACAGAGTAAAACGAACACACAGGCTATTTCTGCTACCCTCCTCAGGGTGGTTTCTGGCCTATGACCTGGTACTTTAGAGTTTCATCCCTTTATTTGATGAATACTTAATGTGTGCTTTTCTTCTTCCAGGCACTGTAGTAAGCGATAAAATGGCCAACATGACAGAGCTTCCCCTTACATGGGGAAGTTACTAACTAACTGGATAGTCAATCCATGGCTTTATTTATTACAAGTAGGTGATGTGAGTGTAAAGCTTGGGGAAGTTCAGACCCCCTGCGAACATACAGCAGGCCCTCTATCAGGGGAGGAAGTAAGGGGAATTTGAAGATGTTTGGGGAAATTGACATTTCAGCCAGGCCTGGACAGTAGGCTAAGAGTTAGTTGAGGGAAGGGGAGCAAGAAATAAGGGAGCTAAAAGGAGGGCGCTCTCCCTGGGCTTTAGGGAGTAGGGAGGGGAAAGGAGGAGGTGTGGCTGAAGCAGAGCCAGCAGATAGAGGGGAGGGCTACTTGTTCCACTTACTCCAGCTTCCCAATCTGCATGTAGTCTCTAGATCTGCTTCAGCTTTTCAACCTACAGTCCTTAGTGAGAGCCCAGCCCCCAGAGTCCCAGGCAAGGCCCAGCTTCCCAGGGGCCACTTGTCAGGGAGGGGAATCCAGACCACCTCCACTCACATCTCCAGGGTCTTATTCTCATGATTGGAAGAATCAGTGTGAACTGGGGAGGCATAATTTGTCCACCAAGTAGTACCTGTGATGCAGTGTTTAGGACAGAGCAAGCTCAATTTCCCAGCTCTTTTTCTTTGTCTTTGCTGGCAAAGAAATAAGCTTTAGGAGAGGAGGGCACAAAAGTGAACCATTTGCCTCCTTAAATGAGTTCTCACCTGCTCACATCCTGGCTTGAATTAGACTCTGCCCAAGAAATGAGCAATGCTACAGATGAAACTTTAAGGAAATATGAAGAAAAAGGGCAGAGTTAAAGGACAGGAGTGTGGCCAACATTGTGTTTACCTTTCACAGTGAGAAAAAAGTCGGCACAGGAAATGTCACTGGTGTCCTTGACACTGAGACCAAGCGAGGATGGAGACACACGATCAAAGTCATTGGAGAAGGAATATCCAGGACATTGGAGAAGGAAGCAGCAGTGAGCACGGGAGCAAGCTCACTCAGCTGGCTGCCTTTTTGTGAACAGATAGAGTAGGCAGTTTAGTGAAAGTCCATGGTTTCTCTGGGATTCAACAAAATACATGCCAAACACTCCTTGGCAATCCTTAGGATACATTCAACAAATGTGCTCTAATTACAGTATGTCTGCAGAGTCAAAGCCAGAGTGTATGAGAGCATGGAACAGTCACCCACCCGGCCTGCGGCAGGTCTGAAAGGCTTCCAGAGGGAGGCTGGAGGCTTACCTGAGCAGAGAAATCCCACATCTCTGGCCCATGATAGGGTAGAGGCTAGAAGCAGGTGGTACAGCATGGTGTGAACTCTGTAGCCAGCCTGCCTGGGATCAAAGAGGGCCCTACTGATTACTAGCTGTGCAACCCTGGGCAAGTTCCCCCAACCTCACTGTGCCTCAGTTTCCTCATCTCTAAGATGAAACTGATAATAGCACTTAGCTCATAAAGAAGTCTGAGCACTGAAGAATTGATGCTTTGAACTGTGGTGTTGGAGAAGACTGTTGAGAGTCCCTTGGACTTCAAGGACATCAAACCAGTCAATCCTAAAGGCAATGGATCCTGAATATTCATTGAAAGGACTGATGTTAAAGTTGAAACTGCAATACTTTGGCCACCTGATGCGAACAGCTGACTTATTAGAAAAGACCCTGATGCTGGGAAAGATTGAAGGTGGAAGAAAAGGGTGACAGATGATAAGATGGTTGAATGGCATCACCAATGGACATGAGTTTGAGCAAGCTCCAGGGGATGGTGAAGGACAGGGTGGCCTGGCGTACTGCAGTCCATGGAGTCGCAAAGGGCAGAACATCACTGAGAGACTGAACAGCAACTCAAGGTTGATGTGGAAATCTCTGAAAAGAGTCAATATATACAAATTACTTAGAGCAGCACGTGGTAAGTGCTCTATAAATGTTAGCTATGATTAAGGAGACGTGTGATTAAGGTTTTTTTAATTAATAGACTTTATTTTTAAGCAGTTTTAGATGTATAGAGTGAACATCACACGGAATAGTTTCGCTCCCCTGAAATCCTCTGGATTCTATCTCTCCCTTTACCAGCCCGATTCCCTATTCCCTGGGAACCACTGTTTTGTTTTTTGTTTTTTTCCTATCTCCATAATTTTACCTTTTCTGGAATGTGAGATGATTAGAACCAGATAGTACATGACCTTTTCAAACTGATTTCTTTCACATAGCAATAAGCATTTAAGTTTTCATTGTGTCTATTCCCTGATTAAGTTCTTGTAAGGAGGAGGTGTATGCATATCAAGTTGAATGGCAGTACTCAATTGGCAGAGTTGAATGCAGAGTTCCAAACAATAGCAAGAAGAGATAAGAAAGCCTTCCTCAGCAATCAATGCAAAGAAATAGAGGAAAACAACAGA
>NW_011494941.1:896270-913471 GCF_000754665.1 Bison bison bison
CCTGAAAGATGATGCTGTGAAAGTGCTGCACTCAATATGCCAGCAAATTTGGAAAACTCAGCAGTGGCCACAGGACTGGAAAAGGTCAGTTTTCATTCCAATCCCAAAGAAAGGCAATGCCAAAGAATGCTCAAACTACCACACAGTTACACTCACCTCACATGCTAGTAAAGTAATGCTCAAAATTCTCCAAGCCAGGCTTCAGCAATATGTGAACCGTGAACTTTCAGATGTTCAATCTGGTTTTAGAAAAGCAGAGGAACCAAATTGCCAACATCCGCTGGATCATTGAAAAAGCAGGAGAGTTCCAGAAAAACATCTATTTCTGCTTTATTGACTATGCCAAAGCCTTTGACTGTGTGGATCACAATAAACTGTGGAAAATTCTGAAAGACATGGGAATACCAGACCACCTGACCTGCCTCTTAAGAAACCTATATGCAGGTCAGGAAGCAACAGTTAGAACTGGACATGGAACAACAGACTGGTTCCAAATAGGAAAAGGAATATGTCAAGGCTGTATATTGTCACCCTGCTTATTTAACTTCTATGCAGAGTACATCATAAGAAATGCTGGACTGGAAGCACAAGCTGGAATCAAGATTGCCGGGAGAAATCTCAATAACCTCAGCTATGCAGATGACACCACCCTTATGGCAGAAAGTGAAGAGGAACTAAAAAGCCTCTTGATGAAAGTGAAAGAGAAGAGTGAAAAAGTTGACTTAAAGCTCAACATTCAGAAAATGAAGATCATGGCATCTGGTCCCATCACTTCATAGGAAATAGGTGGGGAAACAGTGGAATCAGTGTCAGACTTTATTTTTCTGGACTCCAAAATCACTGCAGATGGTGACTTCAGCCATAAAATTAAAAGACGCTTACTCCTTAGAAGGAAAGTTATGACCAACCTAGATAGCATATTGAAAAGCAGAGACGTTACTTTGCCAACAAAGGTCCGTCTAGTCAAGGCTATGTTTTCCAGTGGTCATGTATGGATGTGAGAGTTAGACTGTGAAGAAAGCTGAGCACCGAAGAATTGATGCTTTTGAACTGTGGTGTTGGAGAAGACTCTTGAGAGTCCCTTGGACTGCAAAGAGATCCAACCAGTCCATTCTGAAGGAGATCAGCCCTGGGTGTTCTTTGGAAGGAATGATGCTAAAGCTGAAACTCCAGTACTTTGGCCATCTCATGTGAAGAGCTGACTCATTGGAAAAGACTCTGATGCTGGGAGGGATTGGGGGCAAGAGGAAAAGGGGACGACAGAGGTTAAGATGGCTAGATGGCATCACCGACTCGATGGACGTGAGTTTGAGTGAACTCCAGGAGTTGGTGATGGACAGGGAGGCCTGGCACGCTGCGATTCATGGGGTCGCAAAGAGTCAGACATGACTGAGCGACTGAACTGAACTGAACTCAACTCAAAGGAAGCTGAATACTTTGTCACTCTATAGAAAGTTCTGCTAATAGTTGCCTTTGGAATCCTGCTATTTCATCCTCCAGTGAATTCCCACTGTTAATGCTTTTTGCCCCTAGTTAAGTGACTCCTTTAAAATACAAACATTCCTGGGAGGTCACATTTTAAATATTTCATGGCTAGAACTATAGCATTGTTCAGCTTAAAGGGAGCCTCAGCACCAAATGTTCTCACCCTATATTAACGACAGGAATCAGAGAGAGAGGTGACTTACTGAAGAGTACACAAAGACAAGTGCCATGTCATTCATTTAAGAAGTTAGCTGTGACTCGAATGAACCTTGAAGAGACAAGGGCAGTAACCACACAGCTTGAACTGAAGAATTAAAACACAAGTTTCAACAAAAAAATATTTTGAATAGCAACCATGAACATATACAAGTATTTATACAATCCCTTAAGTATTTCATTTATAAACTTTATCAATGGTAACAACTTAAACTAAGTCAGGACTATACATTTATTGACTTAGTTTATGGTTTTTCCTGTGGTCATGTATGGATGTGAGAGTTGGACTGTGAAGAAGGCTGAGCACTGAAGAATTGATGCTTTTGAACTGTGGCGTTGGAGAAGACTCTTGAGAGTCCCTTGGACTGCAAGGAGATCCAACCAGTCCATCCTAAAGGAGATCAGTCCTGGGTGTTCATTGGAAGGACTCATACTGAGGCTGAAACTCCAATACTTTGGCCACCTCATGGGAAGAGTTGACTCATTGGAAAAGACCCTGATGCTGGGAGGGATTGGGGGCAGGAGGAGAAGGGGATGACAGAGGATGAGATGGCTGGATGGCATCACTGACTCGATGGACATGAGTCTGAGTGAACTCTGGGAGTTGGTGATGAACAGGGAGCCTGGCATGCTGCAATTCATGGGGTCGCAGAGTCGGACACAACTGAGCGACTGATCTGATCTGAATGCTTTTACTGTTGATAAAGTTTATAAATGAAATGCTTTGTGCTTCCTAGGTGACACTAATGGTAAAGAACCAGCTTGTGCATACAGGAGACTTAAGAGACTGGGATTCGATCCCTGGGTCAGGAAGACCTCCTGGAGAAGGAATTGGCAACACTCTAGTATTCTTGCCTGGAGAATCCCATGGACAGAGGAAACTGGAGGGCCACAGCCCACAGAGCTGCAAAGAGTAGGACATGACTGAAGCGACCACACACTCACATACACATTTACAGACATACTTACTGAGTGTCTGGTGGCTCAGAGGTTAAAGCATCTGCCTGGAATGTGGGAGACCTGGGTTCAATCCCTGGGTCGGGAAGATCCCCTGGAGAAGGAAATGGCAACCCACTCCAGTACTCTTGCCTGGAGAATCCCATGGAGGGAAGAGCCTGGTAGGCTACAGTCCATGGGGTCACAAAGAGTCGGACGTGACTGAGTGACTTTCCTTTCCTTTCCTTTAGTGAATGTCTACAAAATGCAAGACAATAAGCTAGTTGTGAAGATATTCACGTAAAAATAACATGTGCTTACAGAAAGTCGGAATCAATGACTGCCTGGGTCAAACCAGGAAGGCTTCCCCAAAGAGGTGGCATTTGATCCGGTCCTAAAAGATGAGAAAACATAGGTGGGGAAGAGAAGACACTGCGGTGACCCTGGGATGAGGAGCGTGGGTGACGTTTATCCAGGAGCAGTGAGCAGTTCTAACTGGCTGGGAAGAGGGCACAGAGCGGGTCACAGAAATGGAGCTTCACTTTCCCCATCACAGGGGCAAAGTGACCGTAGGCTGCAGAGGGACTGGGCTGGGCAGAGCCTTCGGAAGGCTGACTCCTCCAGCTCACCACTGTTCCCAGGACCCAGGCTGCTCCACCAGGGTAAAGTGTCCAGCTACCCCATGAATGCTTGCCCAGAGGCTGTCTATAGTAGGTTCTTGGAGAACTCAAGGACTCCCAGCTTCCTCCCTGTGTCCTTGGAGGCCGTGTCCTCATTGTGCTCTCTAAGGAACAAGTTTCCTCTCGACGAGCAGACAATAGAATTCTTCCGAGAGAGCCTTCTCAGGCAGGAGACGTCCAAAGGCAGCCTTCATTCAGCCTTGGTGGTGGGGGAGTGGAGGGTGGGCTTTCCTTCCTGGAAGTCCAGCTTATTAGTGAATTGCCTCCCCACCCTTCTCCCAACCCTGCTGGCGGCCCTGCCCTTCCAGCCCCCTTCCTCTGCTAACGCAGCAGCCCTTGCAGTCAGGATGGGCGTAAGCGACTTTCTCCATTAAATTCCAGACTCCTTGATGCAACTGTTTTTCCACCAGACTTCCCAAGCTTGTCAGAGAAAGGAAAGCTCTGAGTCTACAAGATACCCCATTCAAATAAACACCCAGTCAACAAGCAAGCATCATGTCAAAGAGGAATCAGGAGTGTGGTCGACAAGAAGAGGTCTTGGGAAAATGAGGGATGTTTGGACTGGTCCCCCGCCAGTCTTTTGAACACCTGCCTCCTTCCTACCTGCCTTCTATCTCTGTGGATCTAAGCACACATATGTATGCATGTACACACACACACGACTGCAGCCATCCTCATTCCCTGCGCATGTGTACATGCTCAGTCACTCAATCGTGTCCAACTCTTTGCGACCCCATGAGCTGTAGCCCGCCAGGCTCCTCTGTCCATGGAATTCTCTAAGCAAGAATACTGGAGTGAGTTGCCATTCCCTTCTCCATGAGATCTTCCCTGACTCAGGGATTGAACCCACGTCTTCTGCATCTCCTGCCTTGGCAGGTGGAACCTTTACCACTGAGCCACCTGAGAAGCCCCTTATTCCCTATACTCACCTCCATTACTTACCTCTACCACCAACTTTCCTGACCCCTCACATCCCCACTAATTCTTACAGCACCATGCATCTCAATACCACAGGATACAGTGAGGATGAAGTAGTGAGGACACCGGCTTTAAATCCTACAGACAGGGGCTGTATTGTAACCCTAGTACCTATCTGGTTTCTGTACCATATATAAACCTTCCTCAACTTCAGTTTCCTTACATGCAACCTGGAGGTAAAGAAAATGAAAGGACTAAAGGATACAAAGTGCGAAAATAACCAAGAACTCAGAGTATAATCCCAGATGATTTCCTCTCCTCTACCTCCCTTAACAAATTAAACTCAATTGCATTCAAACACACAGCACCAGACTGTTCCTTCAAGGTCACAGAGAAGCATTATGATGGGACAGACAAAGGCTCAGAGACAGATTCTGTCTCATAGAATAGAGGTCCCCAACCCCCAAGTCATGGACCAGTACAGCCTGTTGGAACTGGGCCACCCAGCAGGAGGTAATCAGAGGGTAAATCCAAAACCATCCCACCCACTCCCCCACCCCCAGTCCATGGAAAAATTGTCTTCCAATGAAGCCAATCCCTGGTGCCAAAAAGGCTGGAGACCACTGTCATAGAAGATAAATTATTTTTGCAAAGAACAGAAACTCCAACTCAAAATGGCTTGAGGGAGGGAAAAAAAAGAGTTTATTGCTTTGGCAAAACAGATAAATACTCCCAAGATCCATTCTCCCATCCTTCCCTTTAGTAATAGGACTCCCTGCCTCTGTGATCCAAAAGTTGTGACCAACTCTCCCACACATTCCAGAGACCTCTTCACCTGGCCTTCCTTGCATCTAGACGTGGCTGTATAGTGGAATGTAAATGAAGGAGGTAAGTATGTTCTAGGTCACTTTCTTAAAAAAGATATTGCTCTCCATATCTTTGTTTGCTCTTCTCCTGGGTTGAGAAAAGAGTCCACTGAAGCAATCACTTGGGACCTACAGATGGAAGCCACATGTTGAGAATGGCAGACCTACTCTGGCAGCCTAGACCACTTGCCTCTGGGATGTTATGTGAAAGAGACCTTAATTTGTATATTACTGAAGTCCTGTTGCTGAGGAGTCTGTGTAATAGCAATCTGGCTGCCAACTTACTAACAATTTCAGGTGAGACTTGATTCAGCGATTTCCAACAATGTCCCTGAGGACCCAGTCTCTTTCACTGACTCTGCTCTGTTTCCATTTGTGTTTATCTAATTTTCAGACTCTGTGTGATCCTCTCCCATAACTGGCCACTACTCCCCCAACCCCAAAACAGCTCCAGGGTCTTCCTGGATACTAACAGAAATTTCTGCAGCCAGTGGGTGCTTAGTCACTCATCATGTCCAGCTCTTTGTGACCCCATGGACTGTAGCCCTCCAAGCTCCTTTGTCCAAAGGGATTCTCTACACAAGAATATTGGGATCTTCACAACTCAGGGATCGAACCCAGGTCTCCTGCATCACAGACAGATTCTTTACCATCTGAGCCACCAGGGAAGTCCATACAGCCCTCAAATCCTCACACAACACACTGCAGAGAAGAGGGATATTTTCTTCCCTTATCATCACAAAGTGGCAGGAAGGAGGCTAAAGGACAGAAAGATAAGCCAGCAAACTTAAATGGCCTACAGTTATTCATTTTGTCCTTTGAAATCTTGCTTAACTGTTTAGCTAGAGCCATTAGCTTAGGACTTACACCAAGTACAATAGACTTTAGAATCCAGCTCTAATATTCAGACTGTGTTTCTTCAGAGACCTTGTGGGTTTCTATTGTGGGAGGCAAGCACCTATTTCGAACAATGTCCAAGACACACAAGAGAGGAAACTAATTCCCCAAAATGAAATTAAGTGCTGTAAGGAAGTGGAAATCAATTCTGGGAAGCTAAACAATGGTAAATGTCCATTCCATCACCTATATACTGATATCATCCAAACTTGTAATTCTAGCCCAACCTCTCTCCTGTGACTCAGACAGGGTCGGGACTAGAGTGAGGCAGGAAAAGAGCCCACGGTGAAAAATTTAAGGAAATATTCATTCTCAAGTTCAACCCTCACTTGTTGAACACTGAGAGTGAGTACCTCCTTAAATTTTCCTCCCTAACCCTAGCCTGGACCCTTGACCTTCCAGCCTGTGTACTGGTCATTGATCTACCACGATATTTCTTCGCCTTCTTACCTTCCAGTATGATTAAGATAGATTCTATCACCCACCCTTCCCCAACCTTGTCCTCCTACACTCCCTGTTTTACTACATCCTGCTACCAATATCTGGTTACTCAGGACAGAATCCGGGAAACATTCCTTGATGTCAGCTTCTCTTCACCTCCCTCCAGACAATCACCAAGTCCTAACCATTCAACTTTGTACAATCAGCCCTTCACATCCACAGATGCAAAACCCATAGGTACAGAAGACCAGCTGTACTCATTGTACTATTCCATTTTATATAAGGGACTTGGGCATCTGCAGATTTTGGTGTCCAAGGGGCTCCTGGAACCAGTCCCCCACAGATCCCAAGAGATTACTGTACATATCTCCATAATCCATCCACTTCACCAAGCCTACCATCCCTGTGTCACTAGACTCAACTACTATCATCTTTCCACTGGAAATCTGCAACAGCCCCATACCTGGTCTTCCCGTTTCTGATCTTGCTTTCCTCCAATCACTTTTTCTTATCATAACCAGAATGGTCTTTCCTAATTTGGCTTACAAAGTAACCTCCCACAATCCAACCGCATCAACTTCTCCAGCCTCGGTTATTACAACTACAGCTATACCGTCTTCTCTTGGTTCCTCAATCCCGCCATGCTTCCAGGAATTTATGTGCTCTTCCTCCTCCCACCCACCTCCCCCATAATGTACTTATTCTTAGAGTATTAGCTTAAATTTGAATTCCTCCCAAGGCCTTCCTGACCCATAAACTAGGTGAGCTCCCTCTCTATGCTCCCAAAATACCTAGTTCTACATTTACTTAGAACTACTTCCTGCCAGTGAGGAAACAAGGATTCAGTCCCTGGGTTGGGAAGATTCCCTGGAGAAGGGAATGACAACCCACCCCAGGATTCTTGCCTGGAAAATTCTAAGGACCGAGCATCCTGGTGGGATACAGTTCACAGGGTCACAAAAAGTCAGACATGACTGAGTGACTAGCAACAAATTCTCTTCTAGGTAGGGAAGATAGGTATAATCCAATAAAAACAAATGCTATAAAGTATAAAGTAGCTGAAAGGGCAGAATGAGAACAAGCAAAGGAGCCTTACATTTGGAGGAATCAAGGATCCTTCACAGAGGAAATTTCTCTTAAACAAAGCTTTCTAAAAACCCACAATCAAAAGAGAAAATTCCCAACAAGGTACATAGCGGAAAGGAAAATGTGGCATATGACAACGTGGCATGTTATGGGATATGTAGCAGTTCTGTATCACAGGAGGGTTAAGATAGGGTGTATGAGGGTAGAAACTGAGGGCATGGAGAGCGGCAGAGGCTCCAGGAACCCCCACCAAGGACAGAGCCATGTTTGAGGCTCCTACAGACAACAGCTGCCTAGGTTTTCCTGCAGATAGCCACTCAGAGAGGGACACAGAAGGTTCACCATCCATCTACACATGTGCTTTCCCTGCTCCTGTTTATTTACACTCTGCGAGGCTGGAGGGAATCAAGGCATAATTCATGACCCACCCCTTCAGCACCCTGCAGAGAGAGGGAAACAGAGGAACATCCCTGTCAAGTGCCAGATGTTTGGCAGGGCCCTAAGGGCTGCTGATGGCTTTGGAGGTGAAACAGGAAACTCTTCTGGGGCAGGAAGCCTGAAAGTGCAGAAGTTTGCTGAATGAAAGGCAAGTGGCTTTGGAAAATTAGGGACTGATGAGATGGTGTCCAGTCAGACAAATCTGGGTTCCAGTCTCAGCACGGTTCCTTCCTGGCTGAGTGGCCTCTGACAAATCACTTCCTCAACCCAAGCCTCAGTTTCTTCCGCTCATGTCCCTTCTAGAGCTCTGAGGTTCAAGGATGCCATGAGGCAGTACGTGAACTTCAATTTGTAGGTTTAAAAGGATTTTGTTACTCCACTGCTCCTTTTCACTTTGAGTGAGTAGACCACCAGATGAGATGTCTTTGAACCAGAAGGAGTTTAACGATAAAAAAAAGTTCAGAGGCCTATTCACCTGACTTTAGAGTGGACAAAGACTTTCAAACACAGGACGTACAGAATGCTAGATTAACGGGGCTAGGGTTGGAGAAGGCAATGGCACTCCACTCCAGTACTCTTACTTGGAAAATCCCGTGGGCAGAGGAGCCTGTTAGGCTGCAGTCCATGGGGTCGCTAAGAGTCAGACACGACTGAGGGACTTCACTTTCACTTTTCACTTTTATGCATTGGAGAAGGAAATAGCAACCAACTCCAGTATTCATGCCTGGATAGAGGAGCCTGACAGGCTGCAGTCCATGGGGTCGCTAAGAGTCAGACACGACTGAGGGACTTCACTTTCACTTTTCACTTTCATGCATTGGAGAAGGAAATGGCAGCCCACTCCAGTGTTCTTGCCTGGAGAATCCCAGGGATGGGGGAGCTTGGTGGGCTGACATCTATGGGGTCGCACAGAGTCGGACACGACTGAAGCGACTTAGCAGCAGCAGGGTTGGGAGAGATTTATACATTTATTTAGAAATGCTCGTGGACTTTCACTTTCACTCGGTTACTTTAGTTCCAAATTGGTAGCTAAGTAAAAGCTCATAAATTTTTGCTGAAGTTTTTTCCAGTCTCCTGTTTCCCTCTGCATCCTACTCCAGCCATGTTGAATAAACCACTTTGTATTCTCCTAAAATGTTCTCATCTTCTATTGTTTGGTCTTTGTTCATGTTGTTCATTCATTCAACAAACACTACTGAATAGGAGCCTCTCTGGCCAGGGTTCTGAACAGTGAAAAAAAAAGAAAAGACATGGCCCCTACTTTCATAGGCGTGTAGTCTAACATGAACTAGATTAACCAGATAGACACAAACTAAAAATGAACAAAATAGAAATGTCAGAAGTTGTACGTGCTACTCTGGGGCAGAATATTGTCTATGAGAGCCATAGAAGAAGAAATTGATTTAGTTATGGAGGACAGGGAAGGGACTGTCCTCCCAGGGACATTTCTGGGACTCAGTAATGCCTTTATGCCCTTCCTTTTAAGGAGAAAATTCCATTCAGCTTTTCAAGGCAGCTCAGATACCTCTGTAAAGTCATCTGCATCTCACCAAGTAAGACATTCTTTGCTTCAGGATCTGTAGGGTTTTTGTTAAGGACACTAACAGAGCTCTGGGGGCACTGTGTCAGCATCTTGTACATACGTACGTGCTCAGTCATGTCTGATTCTTTGCAACCCAATGGACCGCCAGACTCCTCTGTCCATGGGATTTCTCAGGCAAGAATACTGGAATGGGTTGCCATTTCCTCCTCCAAAGGATCTTCCTGACCCAGGGATCAAACCCACATCTCTTACATCTCCTGCAATAACAAGCAGATTCTTTACCACTCACTGTACCCCCGTTCTAGTTTGTCTCCTCACAAACTGATAGCACAAGGCCTATTCTGTTCAGATGCTAAGTCATATCTGACAGTGACCCCATGGGCTGCAGCAGATCAGGGCTTTCCTGTCCTCCCACAGTCTGCTCAAACTCATGTTCATTGAGTCAGTGATGCCATCCAACCTTCTTATCCTCTGTCATCCCCTTCTCCTCTTTCCCTCAAACTTTCCCAGCATCACAGTCTTTTCCAGTGAGTCAGCATTTTGCATCAGGTGACCAAAGTATTGGAGCTTCTGTTTCAGTATCAGTCCTTCCAATGAATATTTAGGGTTGGTTTTCTTTAGGATTGATGGGTTTGATCTCCCTGTTGTCCAAGGGACTCTCAAGGGTCTTCTCCAACACCACAGCTCAAAAGCATCAATACTTTGGTGCTCAGCTTTCTTTATAGTCCAACTCTCACATCTGTACATGACGACTGGAAAAACCATAGCTTTGACTATACAAACCTTTGTCAGCAAAGTGATGTCTCTGTTTTTTTAAATATGCTGTCTAGGCTTGTCCTAGCTCTTCTTCCAAAGAGCAAACGTCTTTTAATTTCATGGCTGCAGTCACCATCCGCAGTGTTTGTAGAGCCCAAGAAAGTAAAATCTGCCACTGTTTCTACTTTTTCACCATCTATTTACCATGAAGTAATGGGACCAGATGCCATGATCTTATTTTTTTTTTTTTTATGTTGAGCTTTAAGCCAGCTTTTTCACTCTCCTCTTTCACTTTCATCAGGAGGCTCTTAGTTCCTCTTCACTTTCTGACATTAAAGTATCATCTGCATAGCAGAGGTTGTTGATATTTCTCCCAATTACCTTGATTCCAGCTTGTAATTCACCCAGCCTGGCATTTTGCATGATGTGCTCTGTATATAAGTTAAATAAGCAGGGTGACAATATACAGTCTTGTCGTGCTCCCTTCCCAATTTGGAACCATCCATTGTTCCATGTCTGGTTGGTTCTAACTGTTGTTTCTTGACCTGCATACAGGTTTCTCAGGAAACAGGTAAGGGGGACTGGTATTCCCATCTCTTTAAGAATTTTCCAGTTTGTTGTGATTCACACAGTCAAAGGGTTCGGTGTAATCAATGAAGCAGAAGTAATGTAGGCCTACATTACCCATTTCTGCAGCACCAATGCTGTGCCAGATACAAATGACATGAAACTGGAGTTAGTTGAAAATGTAGATTGGCTGCAAATTCAAGGCATTTTTTTAACAGGGTAACTCATTTCACAATTAGCAATCTAAATAATGTTCTGATTCAGGCTAGTTTTTCTTAATAAAACAAATTATTTTCTAATAAGCTTCCCTGGATATATTATAAAATTAGTAAAAATAAGCCATGTATGAAAACTCTAGACTTGCCATTCAAGTAACGGATCATAAAATTCCTTCACTGGATTTTAAAGACATTCATCTGTAATTTCTCCATAAGCCCAAAGTCTGGCTGTCAAAGTGACTGAAGTAGTGGGGTTTCTTATTTCAAATATGAATTTTTATGATGTGGTCTACCTATGTGGGCAGGAGCACTTAGGAAAAGGCAGGTGGGTTTCTGGGCTTTGAAACAGAAATAAAAAGAAGTTGGTGAAAGTCCATTTCTCAGAAGTAAACACATCTGTCACCTTTCCTCCTTACATGGTCGACTTGTTACAAAACGGGGCCCAGAATTACTTGGTTTCCTATCCTTGGGCAGGAAAGCGCCTTATACTTGGCCCATTCAATTACCTCCACCTAGCAAGTCTTTGCTCCCATCAAAACCCTAAATACCCTTCAACCCCCATCTCAAACATATCCTTGTTTATTTTACCAACGGAGGATGGTTGGAATTTGCCCAAGGTCACAAAACACACTAAGTGGCAAACTAAAAGACAGGCCTCCAGCCATCCTGGCCTGTACCCCGTTATCCACGCCAGGGTTGCCCAAAGAGCATGGGGTCCCGGGTATTTGGGAAACCTTATCTATCTCCCTCTCCCCCTTTCTAGAGAAGTCTTAATTCCTATTCACACACACACACAAGCTATAGTAAATCCTGTAGCTTAGCTGCAATTTAGAAACCATTACTTTTACTTTATTTAATGCAGCATTTTCCAACTCATTTGAACCCTTTTCCCCACCACATCCATTAACTTCTCCAAGAATTATTTTTCCAGAAAACACAGTTTGGCAAACACTGCTCACTGTCATGATTACTCTCCACTCTCCTCATCTTTTTTGATGAAGGGGTCAAAGACTGTTATCATATAGGTGAGATGTTAAGATATTTGGATAATCACCTCTCTTCATGCTATGAGAGAACTATTTTACATTTGAATAGGAGTCAAATCCAAAACCAAAAGGGAAAGGAATGAAAAGACAATTTATGAAGGTAGAGGCAAATTGTCATTTAATACATGGGAAGGTGCTGTGTCTCACTAAGTATTCAAAGCAACACAAAATGGAAAAGTAAAGGATAGTTTTTATAAACAAAATCTCCGCTCCCCCTTCTCTTTCTCTAGAGCAAAAAGCAAATTCTTTTCACCTTCTCAGGGACAGAAGTTTGCCTATTCTTTTCTTGCTTAAGTTCCTAATAGTACCTTTATTCTCAAACAGTTATTCTCAGTGTTATTACCAACTCCTGTTTAGATATGATCTGTGGAACAACCTAAGAATATCTGTCACCCACAAACTCATCAACAGCAGTATTCTGGATAAGATTTTTGCATCTTTACTTTGTCCATATATTTTTATGTCCTTGAGATCATTCTATATATTTCATACTCTGTTTTTCTACTTAGCATGATATTAAAAGTATGTTCCCATGGTTTTAATTTTTTAGACACTTTAACAATCGCATACTAGTCTATTATAAAGATCCACCATAATTTATTTACCAACCCTCTTTTTACTGAGCATGTAGATTGTTTCCAACTTTCAATTAGTATGAATAATGCAGTAAAACTTTGTATTCTTTCCTTCAGCTAAAATCCTAGATAAAGAATTTCTGGGCCAAAACACATGAACTCATATTCCGTATTGGTATATTGCTATCCAGACCCTTCACGTATCTGAAGACAGTGATCCTACTCCTAAGTGTTTTCTCTGAGTTAAACACTCTCAGGTCCTTCTACCACTCTTTATCCAGGTCAGTTTCCAGTGCTGCCTCCATTCTTGTCCTTTTTCTCTAGGCCCTCTTAGAAGCCCACACTTCTAAGCTGGTTTCGAGGCTCATCCACTCTGACCCTCTTCATCTGCTGCATCTCATCTCATTTCCCAGGCACCCGCCCCTCCAATCAACCATGGCTCCCTTTGTACGCCCTACTCATTCTTTCTGCCATCATTTGTTTATTTTATTACTTCAGTCCAGATGCCTTTCACACTCTTGATGCCTGGGAAACTCAAGTTCCTCTTTCAAGACAGGACTCATATACTACTTCTCTGAAGCCTTCTTGGTTCCCTTTTCCCTGCCCTGGGGAGAACTAGTTACTCTATCCATCCTTCTGCTATGCTTCGCACAATAGTAGCAGTTAAAGTCCCACCACAAAACAAATGACTCGCTCAGTTTTAGGTAATTCAAGAAGGAATTAATAAAGGAATTATTTAAGAAGATGTGGGCAGGATGTGAAGAAAGTATAAGGACTAACACATACCCATGGGTCAACAGGTTTTAACATCTGTTCACCTGAAGTAGTGAGGACAAGGAGAGGTTACTGGATCTTGCAGGAAAGGGTCATGTTGAGAATATCTGTGACTTCTCGAGAAGGGAAGGACAAATCAAGGGACAAATCAGTCCAAAGAAGTCCCAAAGAGAGGGACCTAGGAGAATAAATCCCTTGCTTGACTCCACTTCCCTCTTTCCTTTCCATCTCTTGCCTGGGCTTCCATTAGGAAAAAACTAATTAGACTCAGGGGGCTGCTGCTGCTGCTGCTAAGTCACTTCAGTCGTGTCCGACTCTGTGTGACCCCATAGACGGCAGCCTACCAGGCTCCCCCATCCCTGGGATTCTCCAGGCAAGAACACTGGAGTGGGTTGTCATTTCCTTCTCCAATAGACTCAGGGAACTAGGAAACCACTAATATAGTCACTGATATAGGTCAGACTCTTGAGACAAAGAGCATGGTGGAGAAGGATGGAGAATAGATCTAAGAGGTAAAGGAAAGAGCCCCATGTCACTATATGAAAGTTCATTATCCTTTATCACTGTTCACTGTCAGAAGGTATGCTTCCCTTTTTAGACTAACTCAACTCCAAACCATCTCCTACCTTGTTGTAGGGCCAACGTGCTCCCCAACTCAGCACTCGCCAATGCCCCACTGTGCCCCTGTCCCATTGCCTGCAGAGCCAACTATAAGTGCACCAGCATGACTAATGTCCCTGGTGACAGGGCGCTGGCCTTTCTCACTTCCTTAAGGCCACCTCTCCCTTCCTCCTACTTCACAATCCACCATGTGGATTGTGACTATGTCACTTACCAAACACAGCATCCTTTCTAAAGAGTCTGTATTCTGGCTCTGAACATGCTTTCCCCCCTGGAAATCTCCTCATTCTTTAACACAAACTCAAGGGCTATTTACCTGGTGAAACTCCCTGCCTCCCCAGCACACTCTGGGAGCCTCCAAAGACTACTTGAACAGTTTATATTGTATAGCACTTTATATTATAGATGTTTATCGCCATATCTCCCCAAATAAACTACCACCTCCCTTAAGGCAGGGACTGTGTCCTACTCATCTATTTTCCTGGTACCTAACAGAGTCTCTGGCATACTGTAGACATTCAATATTAAATGAATGAATGAATCATTGCATCAAATAAAGATACTTGCAGTTAATGTAGATTTCTCATTTGGTGGGGGTATTTTGTGTTTCATTTTGTTTGTTTGTTTTTAATGTATGCTTGCTGTTTATGCACTTCTGGGGCTGCCTTGGTGGCTCAGATGGTAAAGAATCTGCCTGCAATGCAGGAAACCCAGCTTTGGTCTCTGGGTTAGGAAGATCCCCTAGAGGAGGGCATGGCAACTCACTCCAGCATTCTTGCCTGGAGAATCCCATGGACAGAGAGGAGCCTGGCGGGCTATAGTCTATAGCATCGCAAAGAGTCAGACACAACTGAAGCAACTTAGCTCAGCACAACACACACAGGGTGTGTGTGCGACAGAAGCTCACGTCCTGGACATCTCTTATTATCAGCTGGCACTGGCTTCCCTTGGTAGAACCTCTGTGTAAAGGTAGGCATCCTTTCGAGGGCAAGTAGGAGACAATCCATATAAGGCCTATCCATTATACATCCATTTGACAGATGGACCCTGTTAACAGGTAACTTGCCAACAAGCCCTTAGGAGTTCTTGTGTCTGCTTCCTAAATCCATTTTGGAGCAGAAATCCATTTTATTAGCTGAAGACAGAATAGACCAATTCCAAATATTTGGAAAAGCTTAATCTTGCAAATTAGCTAGCTGTCCTCTGGCCACATGGTGGCCACTTGTGTGGGAGGAAAGCATACCCATCTCAGGACAGACCTTTCTCTGTTTCTTGAGAAAACACAATAAAACACCCTTCTCCTTTCATCCACATCTGGCGGCTGCAAAAACAGTGACCCGTGGAATTCACATTTTCATACTTGACTATGGTAGGCCAGCATGCAAAGGTTATTCTTGCTGTGTTTATGAAAGAGCGAAGCCTGTCAGGATAAGAAGGCTTCTGATGGAGTGCTTATTGAGAAAACACGCAGAGATTTCTGTTTCCCCAAATTAGAGAAGGAGCTTATGATAAGAATCCTTTTCATTGATTTTTCCTCCTCAACTGCTTTCCTGCTGTCCTGCTGTATAATTACAAGCCCCGAGGTCTAGCCTCATGAAGGAAGTTGGAGATAAAGTTCCCCAATGTAGAGTAGTTCAGGGCATCTTAACTCTCAAAATTGCACAAAGCTTCAAAGAAATCATATTGTAGCCATAATAGGGTCGCCACGCTAAGTGAACTGTTGGTTGGCATTTTATGCATGCTGATTGTCTGATTATCTTCCATGGGTAAGTGGGAATGCCACTGGGAAAAGAGAAACACACCTTCTGTGTGTACCAGAATGGAGGCAGGTAAATCAGATCATGACTAGTGGCCATCAAAACAAATAGAGCTCAGCAAAAAAGAAAAAAAAAGATATATACAGATAGATAGATGAGGACAAAGAATTCAGAGATTGGGGGCAGTGCTGGTTCAATATTCAAGTGGGCATGGTGTGTATTAGGGCAATTTCTAAGCTAACTAGCAGGCAGCTTGATCAGTTTTATCTGTTGCCATGTTTACAGGCCTGAATCTGCTGAGAGCTTTGAGGGAACAATCAAAGTGGACGTTGATGAGATATTATATTCAGCAGTACTTTTTGCCCTGGTGAATATAAAATTGGGGGAAATTAATTTGCAGAGTTATTGACTAGTTCCTTCAACAAACTCTAATTTCTAACAGGCACTGTCCAAGGCCCTGAATTTGCAAAGGATGGAAATAATTCTCTGTGCATTCGAAAGGCTTGTGGATGGAGGAGAACTACTGGTCTCCTGATCGCCAGGCTGACACCCTATTGTCTATTCCTCCCTAGAGCTGGCGGTTTCTAAACCAGAAAACAGGCCAGATTAAACTCTGTAATGGCTCCTTTTTATAAAGAGAAGGTAAGTCTCAGTGTTTTAGCATGGCACATGGACCCTACCTACCTCTCCAGCCTGATCACCATAACTCCATCCCAACCCACACCAGATTTCTGCCTCCAGGCCTTTGCCCAGGACTTCCCCTATGCCCACACTGACATTTCTCCTTCTGTGCCTGGCCAGCTCCTTCTTGGCCTTCAGCTCTTCACTGAGATGTCAGGCTCTTTAAGAAACCATCTCCTATCCCAACACCAGATCAGTGGTCCTCCTCATATTCTGCCCTTATAGCCCACGTGCATCTCTGCCCCTGTAAGCATTGTGTACTGCTCTGCTTTAACTGCCTGCTAGGCTTGCTTGACTCATTAGATTGAAAACTTCTTGAGAATATACTTTTATCCTCTTCCCCTTCATTTTCCCATACACAGTACAAGAAATAGAACTTAGAGTCAAAGCCCAAAATAGCTATTTATTAGCCACCTACTACATTTCACACCCTAGGCCAGGCACTTTCAAAAATATCTCATCTAACTTTACAAAAATCATAGGAAAATCGCTTTATAATCTCACCTTATAGATGTGAAACTATGACTCAGAAAGGGTGAGACAGCTGCTCGAGATCACACAGCCCTGAAATGGTGGGTGGCATCAGGGTAAAAGAGTATTCTCGCTCTTCCTCTGCCCAGCAAAGATTTGCAGGGAACTTCCTGTCACATCTGGGCTATTTGCACTTAGCTAGAACCCTTATATCCAACCTGGGTGGAGA
>NW_011494941.1:913571-917556 GCF_000754665.1 Bison bison bison
AAAAAAAAATAAATAAAAGCATTATTTTCTCTATTCAAGGGGATAATCAAGGCCACTGTTATGTTTTATCCCTAAAGACAAAAAGATGTAGCTTTCTTTACCTTATTGCTAGGGATTTGGGATCTAGTCAAGGAAACACTAATCTCTTTTGAATGGGCTATTGAACATAATTTTTTGTTGTTCAGTCGCCAAGTCATATCTTACTCTTTGTGACCCCATGGACTGCAGCATGCCAGGCTTTCTTGTCCTTCAGTGTCTCCTGGAGTTTGCTCTACTACAAGTCCATTGAGTTGGTGTTGCTCTCTAACCAGCTCATCCTGTCTCCCCCTTCTATTCCCACCCTCAATCTTTGCCAACATTAAGGTCTTTTCCAATGAGTTGGCTCTTCACATCAGGTGGCCAAAGCATTAGAGCTTCAGCTTCAGCATCATATTAATGGGAAAAAATATGCAGAATGAAGGCCTCTGTGTGTAGTTTCCTAGAAATGTGGGACCCAATCTCCAGGCAGAAAACTGGGGAAGGGACCCTAAGTGAGGCTCTATGTCCCAGCTTTTGGATCCCACCCCTGAGGACAATGATGAATGAGTGAAACAGCATTGGCCCAGAGGACAGTGTCCAGTCCCCAGGCCAGGAATCCCTTACCAGGCAGTCTCAGTGGATCAGTGGCCTGCAAACTTTTTCCTACTGTATCCTTAAAACAATTTTGTAAAAGCTTTGTATCCCCTCACACATTTTAAGTTGACATCTGAAATTTTTCATCAGAACTTTAAACAACATGTTGTAAATATTGAGATTTTAAAATAAAACTGTTACTTTACAGTTTTTGCATGTACCCAATTTAGTCTAAATACCATAGTGACTTAAAACTCACCACAATCCATTTGAAAAATGTATAAACATGCTCTCCTTTAACAGTTGGAAATTTTACATTGCTCTTTTTTTTTTCTTTTTGAAGAACTCAAACTCCTGTTTGCTTCTGTTTCACTACTCCCACAGAATTTTATCCCAATGTATGAGATTTTCACGCTAGAACTGAGTCTCCTATCGACCATCTGATACTTGTGTCGAGTGTGTGTGTGTCAAATTTTTAGTTTAGTTTCCTGAAACCGTAGAGCAATAGGTGTTTGAAAGGGAGTGGAGTATAGCACAGGAAGCCCAGCTCTGTGCTCTGTGATGACCTAGAGGGCTGGGATGGGGGAGAGGATGGAGAGAGGCTCAAGACAGAAGAGATACATGTACACTTACAGCTGGTTCACATTGTTGTACAGCAGAAACTAACACAACATTGTAAAGCAGTTAACCTCCAATTAAAAATGAATTAAAAAAAATAAAGTAAAACAATATAAGGGTGTGGGGAAGGGAGATTATGAAAGGGGAGGTAGGAGAGAGGGGAGAATCTTTGCCAATGGAAAGCTGTTGTGATCAATGCTGAGAAAGAATGAATATTAAAATTGCAGAGTTGGACACTGATTCCTCTAGAACTATCTATGCCTGCACATTTCTTGAAAAGTCTGCAGGCACCTCCAAGGGGGTATTAACCTCAGTTTGAAGACCGCCAGCCTGAGGTCTGAGTTAAGGCTATGCCTTCCTGAGCCTGGACCCTTTACCACCAGTTGTCGAGATGTGTGATGGTCATGGGGGGAATATTATCTGTTTCCACTTGTGCCTCAAGTTCAAACCCCAAATCACTTATCAATCCCAAGAGGCTATTCAGAGACTTTTCAACATCTCAAAACACCCATTAGCCCTCAGGGAACCATTGCATACCTAACGGGGAAGAGGACTCCTGCCTGTGCCTCAGGGTTAGATTGGAGCCCATAAGCTCACTGTGATCTGGGAAGGGAATATGGTCACCACCATAATTCCCATAAGCTCTTATCTCCAGAGCCTGTTCTCCATCTGCCATGCCCCCAGCTACTCAAAGTCCTTTCCTCACCATGCCATCCATGCTATGCATTCAATTGGATGCATTCATCCCTTTGACTGGAAATTCTACATAAGTATCACCCCCTTCTCACACTTATCTGGCAAGGTTAATTACCACAGCCTCTGCAACTAGATAGAGTCTGTTATGAAACTTAGCACATTGTACATGTGTGTGAATGACTGTGTGTTGCCTTCTTTGGAGGCATGCATCACATCTAACACCTGGAGTTCTAGCTCAATGATTGGTGAATAACTACACTCACAAAAGGACATTCAAAGTAAGTGTTTTCAGACTCCCAGATTTAGAGAACAAACTTATGGTTACCAGGGGGGAAGGGGAGGGATAGACTGGGAGTTTGGGATTGACATGTACACGTTCTATATTTAGAATAGATAACCAACAAGGACCTACTGTACAGCACAGGGAATTCTGCTCAAAATTATGTAACAACCTAAATGGGAAAAGAATTTGAAAAAGAATAGATTTATGTAAATGTATAACTGACTCACTGTGCTGTACATCTGAAACTAACACAACATGGTTAACCAACAATCCTCCAATATAAAATAATTTTTTAAAAAATGAAAAGACATACATGCACATACACACAAAAGAGATTTTTTCTAGAACAAATTTTTTGTGGACCAAATATATATATGAGATTTAGGTACTTTTAGCACCAGTTGTTGAAGCTACTTTCTTTGGCCTCTAAAGCAAAACTGCCCAGGAGAATGACTTGACCAGCACATTTCGGGAGCTGGAGCACACAGCACAGCCTGCGTTCACACTGTGTTTGCATTCTATTCACTGGTGCTCATGGTGCTGAAAAGATCTTTTCATTTCAGAAAATACAGGTCATCCCAGCCAACAGAGGGTAAGTTCGTTAAGAGCTGCGTGGCCATTTTATGAGGTTGTAAAACAGTACATCCAACCAGGATCACCTCAGCTTCTAGAGAAATGTGTCATCAAACATTTTAACCACTTTGCTGGGCAAAGTGAAATTTATTTGACTCTTCAGATGTTGACTTTTGACTCATCAAGTATTCTGACCCTACCTACCCTAAGGATGCATGTTACTTATGGATTCGGACACTTAAATCATTATTGTACTATAGGTAAAAGGCACTTAATTCCTCGATCTCCACTTCTATGTTCTTCAAAATCTTCATTTCAATTGTAATAGATTTGGTTCACTGATTCACTTCATTTTTTCTATCTTAATTTATTAATTGTAGCTTCTGTCATTGCAAATCATGGAAAATAATTATTTTCTATTATTTCCAATAAATCTAATTGCTCCCATCAAAGAATATAGATCTAATTTAGACAAACACTTTCATTTTCTTTCTTGGTTCAGTAATAAAGATTAGCCTGTGCCATTTGAGTCACTGTCAATTTTATTTTGTGGTGACTGCTTCATCTAAATTCAATGTGCCCTGGGAAAGATTTTGCAGTTTTAGATGATACTAACATATTGTGAGGCTTTGGGATTGCCGAGAGAAATATCAATAACCTCAGATATGCAGATGACACCACTCTTATGGCAGAAAGTGAAGAGGAACTAAAAAGCCTCTTGATGAAGGTGAAAGAGGAGAGTGAAAAAGTTGGCTTAAAACTCAACATTCAGAAAACAAAGACCATGGCATCTGGTCCCATCATTTCATGGGAACTAGATGGGGAAACAGTGGAAACAGTGTCAGACTTCATTTTCTGGGCTCCAAAATCACTGCAGATGGTGACTGAAGCCATGAAATTAAAAGACGCTTATTCCTTGGAAGAAAAGTTATAACCAACCTAGATAGCATATTCAAAAGCAGAGACATTACTTTGCCAACAAAGGTCCATCTAGTCAAGGCCATGGTTTTTCCAGTGGTCATGTATGGATGTGACAGTTGGACTGTGAAGAAAGCTGAGCGCGGAAGAATTGATGCTTTTGAACTGTGGTGTTGGAGAAGACTCTTGAGAGTCCCTTGGACTGCAAGGAGATCCAACCAGTCCATTCTGAAGGAGATCAGCCCTGGGATTTCTTTGGAAGGAATGATGCTAAAGCTGAAACTC
>NW_011494941.1:918587-920383 GCF_000754665.1 Bison bison bison
TATCCCAGGTGTTTCTGGGTCCCACATGCAAATACAGTCCTGTGTGTGTTGTGTGCCCAGTTGCTCAGCTGTGTCCGAGTCTTTGCAGCCCCATGGACTATAGCCCGCCAGCCTCCTCTATCCATGAAATTTTCTAGACAAGAATACTGGAGTGGTTGCCATTTTCTGCTCCAGGGAATCTCCCCAGCCCAGGGATTGAACCCACGTCTTCTGTGTCTCTGGCATTGGCAGGCAGATTCTTCATACCGCTAGCGCCACCTGGGAATCCTAAAGCTCTCACGGCTCTTCCTAGCATATTGTGGGACTGAGCAAGTCACTTAAACTTTTCGAGGGTCTTTTCCTCATGGACTAAAGCCCTCCAGGCTCCTCTGTCCACAGAATTTTCCAGGCAAGAATACAGGAGAGGGTGGCCATTTCCTACTCCAGGGGATCTTCCTGACCCAGGGATGGAACACACGTCTCTTGCGTCTCACATGCTGGAAGATGGATTCTTTACCACTAGCGCCACCTGGGAAACCTGCGTGAGGGCTACCACAGGGAAGTGACATGATTACATTTGCACTTTAGAAATATCAGTCTCTAATGCCTCTCCTCTCCCAAAACTAGGCCTTCATCACCCTCCCTACAGCGTGGGAAGTTAGAATAAAAAACAGTAAATTCAGACCACAGAATACAGAACAGGAAGGGCCTTTAATGTCAGCTGCCCCAGTCCACTCTTAACTCAGTTGAGGAAAACGAGGTGCAGGGGGAGGACTGGAGGAGGAACCAAAGCAAGTTCAAGTGATGTTCCCAACTGGGGGTCTCACCTAAGTTCTACCACAGTGTTCTTCACCCTAATCCCTGCCGGGTTGCCTCCTGAGCCCTTGGAGAAAGAGTTAAAAGTATAACCCAACCAGAATAAAAATGTTTACAAGTAAAGAAGCTCACAGCCATACATATCCATGGTCTGACCTCCTCCTGTGCTCTCAGATTTCTCTGGAAATAACAGTCACCTTATCTTTTGCAGTTCCCGGTAGACTTATCACTGGCCTCTGTTCCTGGGAGCAGAGGCACACAGGGACATTGACTTCTCACTGTCAGAATAAGGAAAACATTTGAAGTGGGGCTGGAGGCAGGGGGTTTGCAAGGCTTCAGCTCTTCCTTTGATGTTTTAAAGCACTGTTTAAACCCACTGCAAACTCATCCGCAGCTTCCTTTCCCCTCCTTTCCTTTCCCTAGCCCTCACTAGAAGTGCCTGGGTTCTGGAGATAGCCAACTTCGATTTGGATCATAACTCTGCCAATGAACAGTTGGTTGAGCAATTCTCTAAGTTACTTAATTTACTTTAGCTTCAGTTTCCAAATCTCTCATTATATCTTCCTCAAAGAGCTGTAGCAAAGATTAAATGGAATAGCATATATAAAGGGCAGGCACTGTTTGTAAAATCTCTATAAATGACTTCCCTCCCTCTTTTTATGATAATCCTGGAAGCAAGTCTTCTGAATCAAAGAGAAATAGAAGAATGAAAATGTTGTCCTATTTTTGTAGCACTCGAGACTGACACAGTACTTTTGTTTGACATTGTTGCTTTTTTTTAAATTTACTGATATATTGGTAAAATTTCATTCCTCAAGTATTCATTAAAATTTAAGAGCAGTGACCTCATTGTGCTGCTCTAAGAATGAACATATTCAAATATTTAGAAAAGAGTAATTTATTATGATTTATGTTGTTACAATTATCATAGTAACCCAGATGCTTTGATAGGTGCTAAGGACACAGAGATCAATAAGACACAAATTCTGCCCTCAAGAAGC
>NW_011494941.1:920483-927923 GCF_000754665.1 Bison bison bison
TATATATATATATATATATATATATAGAGAGAGAGAGAGAGAGAGAGACTGACAGATAGACAGACATAGAGACAGAGCCAAACAGAGAGACAGAGAGAAAACCTGTCATTTATCAGATACCAAATTAGAGACACTTTTACTAGACTTTCATGTCTCATTTGCAATGAGCATTATCGCTCTTGTTATTATGGCCAAAACTAAGTCTTACAAAACAGCATACATTTTCCAAATAGCTGATGGATCTGGGATTCAGTCAACCCTCCAAATTGCAGCTCCTAATCTTAACCATTGCATAAACTACATTCAAAAAATATCAGGGCAGTATTGGAGTTATCTTTTTTCTGGTTCTGTGGGCCTAATGTCCAGTTTCATAGGGATTTCAGATTTGCTGTGTTCAGTCCTTTTTTCTGTGTTGATTAAACAGTTTCTATGTGCTGGGCGCTGTGTTGGGGTGGGGGCGGTTCAGAGATATGTACAATCCTGTCCTGGCCCTCAGAGAGAACTATACAAAGATAAATAGTGGTAGAAGATGAGAAGAGAAAAATGCGTTCATCATAAGTCCTGAAGCTGAGTTGGTTAGGATGGTGTCATACTCACTCACTGTGACACAAGAGAAAAGACAACTTGGGGAATGACATAAAACACACTTAATAAGTAAACAGATTAAAGGTATGAAATCTGGATGACCACTTGGAAAGGCCAGCATCTGGAGGGTAGTCTCTGCTCTACTAACCATATGTGTTCTTTTTCCTCTACACATCTCAGTCCACAACATGTATTGAGGACCTACTGTGTGCTTGGCACAAGCTTTACAACCATAAATCTGATTGCATCAAAAACTCAGCATAAAGTAAGAATCCAAACAAGCCAACACAAAGAGTACATTCCAATGAATCAAATATGCAAATTAGACCAGTACTCATGTGGGCCGCATGGGCTGCGATTGAAAAAGCAACTTTATATGTCTCTCACTGCCCTCCTGGAGAAGGCAACGGCACCCCACTCCAGTCCTCTTGCCTGGAGAATCCCAGGGACGGAGGAGCCTGGTAGGCTGCAGTCCATGGGGTCGCTAAGAGTCAGACACGACTGAGCGACTTTACTTTCACTTTTCACTTTCATGCATTGGAGAAGGAAATGGCAACCCACTCCAGTGTTCTTGCCTGGAGAATCCCAGGGACGGGGGAGCCTGGTGGCCTGCGTTCTATGGGGTCACACAGAGTCGGACACGACTGAAGTGACGCAGCAGCAGCAGCAGCACTGTCCTCCTATCCTCTCAATGGGGGTAGTCCTTCCTATATTCCTGGATGAAAGTTGAGGTAGGCCCTCTGAGTTCCTTATTTAGTCTTAGATAATCGTTAAGTTTGGTAGTCATTTAAAATGCTTAAGTATAGTCTCAGTTCAGTAGAGTCAATGTAAAAGTCTCCAAGTTCATTTAAGATGAGTAATTATTCCTCCTCCATCTCTGGCTTATTGCAGGCCAGGGGAGGATTACAGACAATGTCTTCTTAATTTAGTGCCCCAGCTCTTCCTCTCACAACTTGCTAACTCTGGTCTGTGAGCACATTCTGGAGCTGGATTGGTAGAGGGACAAAGAGAGAAGATAAAATGGTAACGGACAGAGTGGGAGAACTTTTACTTCACATGAATTGTCATCAACTATCAGTCCTGGTGCCTGATAAAAGATGATTAGCTTGAAAAGATACATGCACCCTGATGTTCATCGTCGATATTTTATAATATTGGGGTATAAGCTTTAACAATTGTAAGTACTGCATCTGTAACATACATAGTATTGTACATCAACTATACTTCAATTTTTAAAAAAGATAATTAAAGCTGGAAGAGGGGACAGGATTTATGGCCTTTACAAGGATCCTTACTGAAAGCATTTAATTACACTATAGGGAATAAGTGATGGGTGTGTCATTAAATGGGGCTGGCTTAAGCTGGCTCTCCCCTCCCCAGGCCCAGACCCCTTTCCCAGCAGTTTGGCTCACATAGCCTCTCTATTTAGTTATCCCTCCCCAGTAGTTTGGCTTCCCTGGTGGCGCAGACAGTAAAGAATCAACCTGTAAAGCTGGAGACCAGGGTTCGATCTCTGGGTTGGGAAGATACCCTGGAGAGGGAAATGGCAACCCACTCCAGTATTCTTGCCTGGGGAGTTCCTTGGATAGAAGAGCCTAGTGGGCTATAGTCCATAGCGTTGCAAAGAGTCAGACATGACTGAGCAACAAACACTTGCACTTTCTTTCCCCAGTAAGTGGCTTGGGTAGAATTTCAGTGGCTCCAGGCCTGCTCTCTCCCACATGGTCCATATCTGTTCTTCAGGAAATCCACAAATCTTTGACCTGACAGACTCTGGGAGGCTGGCTAATCCAGTGCCTCCACCTCTCCATCCTTCCAGCCATCGGCAGCTCTCCAGGCTGCCTCTGGGCCAGCTCTCCTGGCAGCAGGCAGAGCCAGCCCACTGAGTCACCCTCGCTGCTGAGGGTGACTTCACCAGCTTCCTTCACCAGCACCTTCACCAGCTTCCCCAAGTGGCCCTGAGGAGGCCCACACTCTTGTTTTGAAGAAAGAGGGATGAGCTCTTACCTCATCCTTTCCCTGGGAGTGTGGAATTCAAAGCACAACTCATGTCAAAGACATTTTCCTTTCAAATCCTCTATTAATTCTCAATTTCTTCACTTACGCCAGTATTTTATGCCCTTAATGTGGATACAGAATCCAAGGATTCTGAGCCACAGACTGGATTTGGGGCTCTCTCCTTTGTAAATTCCACTCCTGGTGAATGCAGCTTCTAAGGTATCTTGTGGTGCCATGGCCAACTTCCCCCCAAACTGCCTATCACACACACGTTCAGTATGCCCCACTTACCGTGTTAGCCAGTATACAATGTAGAACTCATTCCCAAATCACCCCTTGCATGGAACCTTCCCTCTGAAAACCGTTCCTATCAGCTCTAGTCCCACCTCCCTCAATCTGTCTTCACTGATGGCCTCAGTAGACAGTGACGCCACTGCATCCCTCACTGTCTGAGCCACGAGGTGGCACAAAGTCTATCTAGCTTGTCAAGGGCCCTCTATGATTGATCTGAAGAGACCATGGGCTGCAGCTGTATCATATTACTTATTCCCACCATATCCATTGCCAGTCTTCCTAAAAGTGCCTTCAGCATGCGTTCAAGCATGGTGCCATGGATGTTACATACCCTGCACCATAGCTATTGCCCTTAAGGCATTTCCCTGCTATAAATAATAGAGAAAATTAATCTTTCTGGAACCCCTGTATGTCAAATACCAGTCCTTATTTCACTTATTTTCCGAAATAACCCTAAGGAATATCTATTACTTTACCACTTTTCCAGATAAGAAAACTCAGTTTCAAGCAGGTTAAGTAACATGCCTGAAGACACATAACATGTACATGGTAGCATTACACTTAAGTACCTTTGATTTCAAAACCCATGGTGATAATGGAGGGCAAAGTTCATTTTGAGACAGGAGACCTGGGGTTTATTCCAGCTTTGCCATTAATTTGACCGAAGCCTTGGATAATTTCCTTCCCCTGTCTGAGTCTGAGCTTCCTCATCTGTAGATGAAGAGACTGGATATGGTGACCACTCATGCCCTTCCAGTTGCAGAGTTCTGAGCTACTGAAAGGTGCTTATGTTACTTACATGGGCCTGCCCAGATGTTTTAATTCAGAATTTACCATGTGGTAATCAGTCTTATCTTGTTATTTCCTGCCTGCACTTCTAACCTCCCTCATTTGGGATCACTTATATCGCTTTTTTGTATTGCTCCTGTTTACAGAGGGCCCAATTTAGAATCATCTGCAAATTTCATCAAAGGGTGTTTATTCACCCACCACCTACCCAGGGAAACTTCGTGGGCCAAGTGAAATACCAAAGGCAGAGCTCACATTTTGATGGCCCTCTTCCTTCTTCCATATTTCTCTAAATATCTGACCTCAAATTGGGTTAGCACTATCATGAACACCTGTGGTTTGGGATCAGCCAGACATGAGTGTGAACTTGGGCAAGTTATTTAACCTTTACTTAACCTTTCTGAGCTTAAGTTTCTTCATCTGGGGAAGAGGAACTATGATGCCACCCCTAAGGATTATTTGGAGTATTAGAATCGGGCGTGGTATGGGGAGCATTCCAATGCAGGATCAGAAATCAGTCACTCTCCTCCCTGTTTCCCATCTCTAAAGGCTGTGAGAATGGCCATCAAGCAAACAGAACTTCCCAAACAGATGTCCCACTGTCTGAATAGCACTGTGGGGTGTTTTCCTAGCAATGGTATATAAAACTATCCATATACTTTTTTACACTCTTAGGCATATAATGTGTATGAGTGACCGTGGAGGGGTTATTTAGTCTTGCTAAGCCTCTTTTTATTAAGCCTCTCTAAGTCTCTATAGGGCTTTCCCAGTGGCTCAGCTGTAAAGCTGCCTGCCAGTGCAGGAGACGCAAGAGACACGGGTTCAATCCCTGAATCGGGAAGATCCCCTGGAGAAGGAAATGGCCACCCACTCCAGTATTCTTGCCTGGAAAATTCCGTGGTCAGGGGAGTCTGGCAGGCTATAGTACATGGTGTCAGCAAGAGTCAGACACGCCTGAGCACGCAAGCGCATAGGTCTATACTTTTACATTGCTGTGAGGGTTAAATGGAGTAAGGCAAGTATGTCAGGCTATGATAGGGACTTGCTGCGTCAGATGGGTCAGTATTTGAATCCCTTCTCCTTTTTACTAACTTAAGATATCTCTTTAAGGTCTAACTTCCACATCTATCAAATGGGGATAGCAATTCTTATGCTCGGTGTGGGTGTTAAGGTCTAGTAATACCATTAGTGGAAGAGAAGGTACCACATACCCCAGAGAAGGTTCTTGGTATGTGATAAAACCTACTCCTTCCCTTTTACTGAATGTTTCTGAGTTGTGCTATCGTGATTAAGAAGAGGTAAGGAGCCTGATGTTAAAAAAAGAAAAGTAAAAATGCACAACTGCAAAACAGATGAAATGTATTCCTTCCTTTGACGGGTTCCTTTAACTCTTAGGAGTTAAACTTGGATGTAAGTAAGTAGTTGAGACATCAAGATGGTTTTCCATAAATAAAAACTTTACTAGGCGATCACATTTGGTTCATATCAAAATCACTCAGATCCAAAGATGCATTCCAAGCAGTTGACATCTATTTCAGTTGGATGCTAATCCAATTTTAAAAAATTAATCCAAACTTGACAAGAAGCTGATCTCATGTATCTTACCAGAACATCCCACCCCCAGCTATTTCTTGGGAAGGAAATGGGTAGCTTGATTGTCCGAAACAGAACTGAAGACACGCCTTTTCCTCATTTCAGCTGGAATGGGCAATTTCAGAAAGGATTTAAACAGCCCAGTTGTCTCATAAATTACTCCTGTCACAGCCTTTTTGCCTTACCCTTGAGATTTACCAAAAATATGAAAGAGCTCATGTATTTTCCTATAATAATTAGATCTTGGAAACCCAGCACTAGAGCAGCCTTCAAAAAGCTTGCATCTTCTGTCTCCATCAGCACATACAACAGTCATCAAATCCCACCAGTTCTATCCTCTTGCCATTTCCCAAACGTATCTCTTTAATTTGATCCCAGCTTTTATTCCCTCAGTTGAGCCCTCGTCACTTCTCACCTAGACTATTGCAATGATGTCCCAAATCATCAGGACTCTGCCAGTTTATCCTCCATATTGGGGTCAAAATCTTTAATATGTCAACAGGCTCATACTACTGCTTGCTTAAAATCCTCCAGTGGCTCAGTGCAAAATGCTGGTTTGGTCATTGACACTCGGCACAATCTGGCGGCTGTCTATCTGCTCAGATGCCTTCCTCTGCCACTACCCTCTTTATACTTTAACCCAGCCATGAGTGACTTTGAACTTATCTTTTGTTTCTGGAAAGTATTAATGCCACATGAACATCCACTATGCGTATATCACTGTGAACCCAGAGATGAACATGAGTCCTACACTCAGAGACACTACAGCCTGAAGGCATAGCCAACACATAAATACATACATATCTATGAAGACATAGCCAATACACAGAGACAAATAATAATACGGTGTGACACAGTAGAATGAAGCACAAGATACATTTATAGGAGTCCAAAGGAGGGCACTGAACAATCGGTGGATGGAGAGGGATGAGAAAGGAGAAAAATGCTTCTGAAAGGAGATGATACAAGTTACTTCCTTTAAATCTGAACTGTGTTTAGACTTCCAGAACTGCAGTTTAAAAAAAAAAAAATGGCAGACTGGGCATCCCTCCTAAATCAGTTCAGTTCAGTTCAGTTCAGTTCAGCTGCTCAGTCATGTCCAATTCTTCATGACCAGGCCTCCCTGTCCATCACCACCTCCTGGAGTTTACTCAAACTCACAGCCATTGAGTCAGTGATGCCATCCAACCATTTCATCCTCTGTCATCCCCTTCTCCTCCCACCCTCAATCTTTCCCAGCATCAGGGTCTTTGCAAATGAGTCAGTTCTTCGCATCAGGTGGCCAAAATATTGGAGTTTGAGCTTCAACCTCAGTTTTTCCAATGAATACTCAGAACTGATTTCCTTTAGGATTAACTGATTGGATCTCCTTGCAGTCCAGTTCAGTTCAGTTCAGTTCAGTCGCTCAGTCATGTCCGACTCTTTGCCACCCCATGAATCAAAACACGCCAGGCCTCCCTGTCCATCACCAACTCCTGGAGTTCACCCAGACTCACGTCCATCAAGTCAGCGATGCCCTCCAGCTATCTCATCCTCTGTTGTCCCCTTCTCCTCCTGCCCTCAATCCCTCCAAGCATCAGAGTCTTTTCCAATGAGTCAACTCTTCGCATGAGGTGGCCAAAGTACTGGAGTTTCAGCTTTAGCATCATTTCTTCCAAAGAAAACCCAGGGCTGATCTCCTTCAGAATGGACTGGTTGGATCTCCTTGCAGTCCAAGGGACTCTCAAGAGTCTTCTCCAACACCACAGTTCAAAAGCATCAATTCTTTGGCGCTCAGCCTTCTTCACAGTCCGACTCTCACATCCATACATGACCACTGGAAAAACCATAGCCTTGACTAGACGGACCTTTGTTGGCAAAGTAATGTCTCTGCTTTTCAATATGCTATCTAGGTTGGTCATAACTTTTCTTCCAAGGAGCAAGCATCTTTTAATTTCATGGCTGCAGTCACCATCCACAGTGATTTTTGGAGCCTCCAAATAAAGTCTATCACTGTTTCCACTGTTTCCCCATCTATTTGCCATGAAGTGATGGGACCAGATGACATGATATTAGAAATAGATTCACGGATTGGATCTGATAGACAGAGTGCCTGATGAACTATGGACAGAGGTTCGTGACATTCTACAGGAGACAGGGATCAAGACCATCCCCATGGAAAAGAAATGCAAAAAAGCAAAA
>NW_011494941.1:928023-932723 GCF_000754665.1 Bison bison bison
AATCTTGATTCCAGCTTGTGTTTCATCCAGCCCAGTGTTTCTCATGATGTACTCTGTATATAAGTTAAATAAGCAGGGTGACAATATACAACCTTGACATACTCCTTTTCCTATTTGGAACCAGTCTGTTGTTCCATGTCCAGTTCTAACTGTTGCTTCCTGACCTGCATACAGATTTCTCAAGAGCTAGGTCAGGGGTTCTGGTATTCCCATCTCTTTCAAAATTTTCCACAGTTTATTGTGATCCACATAGTCAAAGGCTTCGGCATAGTCAATAAAGCAGAAGTATATGTTTTTCTGGAACTCTCTTGCTTTTTTGATGATCCAGCGGATGTTGGCAATTTGATCCTAGATAAGACCTCATCAAACAGATAAAATAAATACAAGGTGGAATACATATTTTGATGGCTCACATTTTTTAAAAAAAAGAGACAGTGCAATTGACACACCAATTTCTGAAAGATGGAAAGCAAATGGGGTCACCGAAGCATGAATTGAAGCATAAAGGGTCAGTCCAAAACCCAGAGAGAAGACTACAGTGAGTGTGTGACCTGATATAACCTGATGGAGCAGGTTTGGGGACAAAAGAGAGGGCTATGGGATAACCATAATGAGGCAATCAAGACTAGCCTGGGGAGGGCCTATAATCTGGATGGTGGCAGGGGATGGAGGCAAAGAAGAGTTCAAAGTAAATTCATACTTCCACCTTGACCAGAAGAAAAGGAGGAAAAATGCTTCTACTCAGAGGGACAAAATGAAAGTACTGCAGTGAACTCTTTCATTGTAGGAACTGTAGATGTTCAAGCATAACCAGTCTTTACGGACAATAAAGACAAGTCTGTATTCATCAAAAGCTGCTCATCTGCACAGAGTTCTCCATCTGCCTTCCAGTGTGGAGAAAAAGGTCTTTGGTGCAAATGGACCCACTGGATTACTGAGAGAAACAATGCCAGCTACTATGCTGCCAAATAAGAGATTTGTAAATAAAAGTAAATCAATTTTGATCAACATTTGAGGAAAACTGATGAGAAAGACAAAGCCCAAGATTAAAAAATGCAAATAGCAGACCCTGAAGGAAATAGAAATAAGCAAGAACTAGAAGAAGATTTTTGAAATAAATTTAATAAGGAATCTCAGAGAAACTTGAAAAGTTATTGTTACTATGAGAGACAGGCAGCCAAGCGTTCTTGGAAGTGTGCACTATTTTGTCCATATTTTTTAAATGTTATGGATTTGTCATGGTTAAAGACCACATTAGTAATCTGGAAGATGAAGTCAAGGAAATCTCATGGAACATGTAACAAAAGTGAGGAGAAGGAAAATATGAGATTTTGCAAAGAAAACTAAAAGTTAAAGTAAACAGAGAATAGATCCAGAAGGCTCAGTTCAGTTCAGTTCAGTCACTCAGTTGTGTCTGACTCTGTGCGACCCCATGAATTGCAGCACACCAGGCCTCCCTGTCCATCACCAACTCCCGGAGTTCACCCAGACTCACATCCATCGAGTCAGTGATGCCATTCAGCCATCTGATCCTCTGTCGTCCCCTTCTCCTCCTGCCCCTAATCCCTCCCAGCATCAGAGTCTTTTCCAATGAGTCAACTCTTCGCATGAGGTGGCCAAAGTACTGGAGTTTCAGCTTTAGCATCATTTCTTCCAAAGAAATCCCAGGGCTGATCTCCTTCAGAATGGACTGGTTGGATCTCCTTGCAGTCCAAGGGACTCTCAAGAGTCTTCTCCAACACCACAGTTCAAAAGCGTCAATTCTTCGGTGCTCAGCCTTCTTCACAGTCCAACTCTCACATCCATACATGACTACTGGAAAAACCATAGCCTTGACTAGACGAACCTTTGTTGGCAAAGTAATGTCTCTGCTTTTCAATATGCTATCTAGGTTGGTCATAACTTTCCTTCCAAGGAGTAAGCATCTTTTAATTTCGTGGCTGCAGTCACCATCTGCAGTGATTTTGGAGCCCAGAAAAATAAAGTCTGACACTGATTCCACTGTTTCCCCATCTATTTCCCATGAAGTGATGGGACCAGATGCCATGATCTTAGTTTTCTGAATGTTGAGCTTTAAGCCAACTTTTTCACTCTCCTCTTTCACTTTCATCAAGAGGCTTTAGAGTTCCTCTTCACTTTCTGCCAGAAGGGTGGTGTCATCTGCATATCTGAGGTTATTGATATTTCTCCCAGCAATCTTGATTCCAGCTTGTGTTTCTTCCAGTCCAGCGTTTCTCATAATGTACTCTGCATATAAGTTAAATAAGCAGGGTAACAATATACAGCCTTGACATACTCCTTTTCCTATTTGGAACCAGTCTGTTGTTCCATGTCCAGTTCTAACTGTTGCTTCCTGACCTGCATATAGGTTTCTCAAGAGTCAAATCAGTTGGCCTGCCATTCCCATCTCTTGAAGAATTTTCCACAGTTTATTGTGATCCACACAGTCAAAGGTTTCGGCATAGTCAATAAAGCAGAAGTAGATGTTTTTCTGGAACTCTCTTGCTTTTTCCATGATCCAGCAGATGTTGGCAATTTGATCTCTGGTTCCTCTGCCTTTTCTAAATCCAGCTTGAACATCAGGAAGTTCATGGTTCACGTATTGCTGCAGCCTGGCTTGGAGAATTTTGAGCATTACTTTACTAGCATGTGAGATGAGTGCAATTGTGCAGTAGTTTAAGCATTCTTTGGCATTGTCTTTCTTTGGGATTGGAATGAAAACTGACCTTTTCCAGTCCTGTGGGAATTCAGACTTGGAGAGAATAGATGTCAATATTAGTGATGGCCATGGGGAGGAGGAGGGTGCATATATTGAAGTTAAAATATACATATATTCTTGTCCTGAAATAGAGATTCAAGTTCTTAGGAAGAAAGAATCTTTTCAGTGTAAAATCTGATGGATGTAAACAAAGCAAATGCAGAAAACAAAAACCCATCCCCAGTCATTATCTGGTGAAGTTTTAAAGAGAGAATCCTAAAAGATGCCAGAGGATGTGGCAGTAATGTGCCTTATAAAAAATGAATCAGACTGTGCTCAGATCTTGTGTCAATAATCATTGACCCCAGATGATGTGGAATAATGTCTCCAAAGTTATAAAGACACATATTTTTGAACCTATAACTCTATAAGCAGTCTGAGGCTAATGTAAGAAATTTTAAGACTTGGGAGGACACCAAAAGTTCATGTGATAAGCAGAAGAATGACCTCTCCCACAAAACTGTCCATGTCCTATATCCAGAAACTTGTGAATACATTACCTTACATGCCAAGAGAGTCTTGGAAATGTGATCAAATTAAGGACCTTGACATGGGTCATTAAAAGTGGGAAACCTTTTCTTCTTGGTCAGTGGGAAATGTGGCCACAGAATAATGGTCAGAGAGATGTCACATGGCTGGCTTTGAAAAGGGAGGAACAGAAACCATGAGCCAAAGGATGCGAGTGACCACTGGAAGCTGGAAAAGACAAACAGTGTCTGAGTGTCTGCAGATAGGAATCCAACCCTGCTGACGTTCTGATTTTACACATATAACCTATGAGACTGTTGCAGTAACACATTTGTATTATTTTAAGCCACTAAGTTTGTGGTGATATGTTATAGTAACAACTGGAAACTTTACAGTTACCTTTCACTTTTCTCTTCTGAAAATTACTTGAGGGTGTACTCTAGTGGAAAAAAAAAAAAAGAAGAAGCTAAGTAAGAGAAATATATGTGATGCAAGAAACAATGGAACTAATTCAGAAGCAAAATGTAAAGACCAGATTTAGAGCTGTACAGGAAATCCAGCAACCATTCTAGAAAAATTAAAATAGAAAGCCAGAAGGTTTTATGGGGAAAAAACATCTTAAAAGAAAAAGTGACTTCCATTGCAAAATTATAAGACAAAGAAGCCCAATGGCCTTAAATATATGATGAAAATGTTTGTATATTTTATGAATTTTTGTGGAAAAGTCAAAAGTTGTATGTGAAAGTCATGCTTCAAATATACCTGCTGCTGCTGCTGCTGCTGCTAAGTCACTTCAGTCATGTCCAACTCTGTGCAACCCCATAGACAGCAGCCCAACAGGCTCCCCCGTCCCTGGGATTCTCCAGGCAAGAACAGTGGAGTGGGTTGTCATTTCCTTCTCCAGTGCATGAAAGTGAAGAGTGATAGTGAAGTCACTCAGTCGTGTCCAACTCTTAGCGACCCCAGGGACTGCAGCCTACCAGGCTCCTCCATCCATGGGATTTCCAGGTAAGAGTACTGGAGTGGGGTGCCATCACCTTCTCTGTCAACATACCTGATTTTAAACAATTCACAGAGAGTTTAATAAGATCATCCAGTAACCCTTGATAGCACAAACATTTCTCTTCAGGCACAAATAACTTAGAATTATCACTTCTTTGTAGGTTCAATAATAATTCTAGATTCTGTAGTTTACCCATTTATAATATGTATTTGAAATGCCATTTTTTGGTCAAGTGTTTTGAGAATCAACCTACAGCTAAAGCAAGTAAGGTCTAGTTGTAATTATGGTACAAAATCTAATATGAAAAAAATGTTAGCCATCAAGGGTAAGGTCAAACAGTGTCATCATTTCACCTGATGAAAAGTCAGTTCAGTTCAGTTCAGTTCAGTTGCTCAGTCGTGTCCAACTCTTTGCGACCCCATGAATCGCAGCACACCAGGCCTCCCTGTCCATAACCAACTCCCGGAGTTC
>NW_011494941.1:932823-954486 GCF_000754665.1 Bison bison bison
CAAAGAAATCCCAGTGCTGATCTCCTTCAGAATGGACTGGTTGGATCTCCTTGCAGTCCAAGGGACTCTCAAGAGTCTTCTCCAACACCACAGTTCAAAAGCATCAATTCTTCAGTGCTCAGCCTTCTTCACAGTCCAACTGTCACATCCATACATGACCATGGGAAAAACCATAGCCTTGACTAGATGGACCTTTGTTGGCAAAGTAATGTCTCTGCTTTTCAATATGCTATCTAGGTTGGTCATAACTTTCCTTCCAAGGAGTAAGCGTCTTTTAATTTCGTGGCTGCAGTCACCATCTGCAGTGATTTTGGAGCCCGGAAAAATAAAGTCTGACACTGTTTCCACTGTTTCCCCATCTATTTCCAATGAGTCAGTAGAGGCTGTCTAAAATGGCGGACAAAGTAAAAAATTAAATAAGGTTTGATCCTTGGGTCAGGAAGATCCCCTGGAGAAAAGAATGGCTACACACTCCAGCATTTTTGCCTGGAGAATTCCATGGACAGAGGAACCTGGTTGGGCTACAGTCCATGGGGTCACAAAGAGTCAGACATGACTGAGCAACCAACACTACTTCACAATATACTTTAACTTCAGTTCAGTTCAGTTCAGTCACTCAGTCATGTCTGACTCTTTGCTACCCCATGAACTGCAGCACGCCAGGCCTCCCTGTCCATCACTAACTCCTGGAGTTCACTCAGACTCTCGTCCATTGAGTCGGTGATGCCATCCAGCCAGTGATGCCATCCAGCCATCTCATCCTCTGTCATCCCTGTCTCCTCCTGCCCCCAATCCCTCCCAACATCAGTAATCAATTGTTCATTTCACAGATATTTACTGAATGACTCCCTATGGTAGGAACATTTCTAGGTATTAGGAATGTAACAATGGACAAAACAGACAGAGCACTTTTCGTCACAGAGTTTACATTCTAGTGAGACAAGATGGATCATAAGCAAATAAATGAGTGACTTATCAAGTCAGATGGTGATCAATGATACAAAGCAGAGGTCAGCAAACTTTTTCTGTAGAAAGTCAGATAGAGAGTAAGTATCTTAGACTTTGCAGAGCCTAACATCTTAACCTTAACATTATAGAAGGAAATCAGCCATGAACAAAACATAAACACATGCATGCAGCTTTGTTCTAATAAAACTTTATTTACAAAACAAGCAGACAGCCAGATTTGAACCCACAGGACATAGTTTGCACACCCTTGCTCTAAAGAAAACTTGAGCAGGGACAGTGGCTAGGAAGAACCACAGAGAGAAGGGTTGCCATTTGTGATAAGGAGATGAGAGAAGGCTTCAGAAACTGTTATTTGGGAAACAATCTGCAGGAAGGGGCGAGAATGAGCCTTACAAATATCTGGGAGAAGGCTATCCTAGGCAGAGAGAACAGCAAGAGCAAAGACTGAGGTGGGAGTGTACATGAGGCTGGAGTAGGAGGGTAGTAAGAGACCAGCCCAAGAGTCAAGGAAGGATATGTATGCAGGTTGTAGAGATCATGAAGTCTGGTCATAGAGGTGTGGTTCATGAATCAACAGCATCAAATCATCTATGATCATAATCTGCACTTTAACAAGGTCCCAGGTTAACAAACCCCAGTGCTTTGTAAAGCACTGGTGAGAATCCTCCTGGGCCATCACAAAGACTTTGGCTTTTATTCAGAATGAGAGAGAAAGCCATTGGCTAATTTTGAGCAGAGGAGTGATGTGATCTGACATTCATTACAAAAAAAAAAAGAAAAGAAACTTGGCTGAAACTAACACAATATTGTAAATCAACTATACTTCAGAAAAGAGAACCACCTCTTACCTACTATTTTGTAATTAGACCATAGGAGCACAAAGAAGGAAGCAGGGAGACAAGTTACAATATTTTAATAATTTAAGTAAGCAATGACAATGGTTGGGACAAGGGAAAGTAATGCAAAGTGGTCAGAATCTGAATATATTTGGTGTAGAGTCAGCAAGATTTTCTCTCAGTTTGCATTGCAGTGAGGCATGATGGGGACAAAAAGTAATGGGGTATGATTACAAGATATGTGATCCAAACAACTGCAAAGAAAAAGTTGGCCTTTACTGAGTAAGGAAGACCATGGGCAATGGGGGCAGATTTGAGAAGGCAGAGTGGGATAGGGCCAAGGAGGTTTTACATTTGAGATGTTTTTTCAACACCCAAGTGGAGAGATCAAGTAGGCACTTGAGTATGAGTCTAGAGTTCGGTAAAGAAAACCACCTACTTAAAGAACTAAAAATAGCTTGAAGAAATAAAAATAGTGACATGAGAGATGGATTGCATGAAGGAATTTTGGAAGTGGAGCAATGATGTTAAATCTTTCATTGCAAGGAATCAATAAATACTGTTTAAATTTGAGAGATTAAGTAATATCATATACATATATAAATTAGAATTATGGTAGTAACCTAAGATTAAAAATAGTAAAAAAAAAAAAAAGAAAAAAAAATGTTTATACTAAGTGAAATAAGCCAGTCACAAAAGAACAAAGATTGTATGATTCCACTTACATGAGGAACCTAAGGTAGTCAAATTTATAGGATATGGATGATGATGGAGTGAGGATGAGGACTTATTGTTTAGTGGGTACAGAGTTTTTTTTCTGGGAAGATGAAAAAAGTTGTGAAGATAGAAGGTGACAGGGGTTAATTTCCAAAATATATAAACAGTTTATACAACTGTATCCAAAAAATAAAGAACCCAATTTAAAAATGTGCAGAAGACCTAAGTAGACATTTTTTCCAAAGAAGGTATACAGATGACCAACAGACACATGAAAAAATGCTCCGCATAGCTAATCATCAGAGAAACACAAATCAAAACCACTGTAAGATGGCTGTCAAAATGGCTGTCATCAAGAAGTCTACAAATGACAAACTTTGGTGAAGACGTGGAGAAAAGGGCACCCTGCTGCTGCTGCTGCTGCTGCTAAGTCACTTCAGTCGTGTCCGACTCTGTGTGACCCCGGGGATGGCAGCCCACCAAGCTCCCCCATCCCTGGGATTCTCCAGGCAAGAACACTGGAGTGGGTTGCCATTTCCTTCTCCAATGCATGAAAGTGAAAGGTGAATGTGAAGTTGCTCAGTTGTGTCTGACTCTTCACGACCCCATGGACTGCAGCCTACCAGGCTCCTCCGTCCATGGGATTTTCCAGGCAAGAGTACTGGAGTGGGGTGCCATTGCCTTCTCTGAAGGGAACCCTAGTACACATATATATATATTCTACTCTTGGGAATATAATCCAAAGAAAATGAAAATACTAATTTGAAAAGATACATGCACTTCAATGCTCATAGTAGCATTATATATGATAGCCAAGATACAGAAGCAACCTAAGCACCCATCAATAGATGAATGTATAATGAAGGTGTGGAATACTATTCAGCCATAAAAAAGAATGGAATTCTGCCATTTGCAACAGTGTGGATAGACCTGGAAAGTATTAAACTTAGTGAAATAAATCAGAGAAAGACAAATACTCTTTTATCACATGTGTACTCTAAAAACTAAAACGAATGAATGTATATAACAGAACAGATAGATACAGAGAACAAACTAGTGGTTTCCAGCAAGGAGAGGGAATGGGGGAGGGGTGAAATAGGGATATGTGATTAAAAGACATAAGCTACTATTATAAAATAAATAAGCAACAAGAATATATTGTAAAGCACAGGGAAATAGGATATAGCCATTGTTTTGTAATAATTTTAAAAGGAGTATAATCTATAAAAATACTGAATCAGTAATACTGCACACCTGAAACTAATATAATATTGTAAATGAACAATACTTCAATTTTTAAAAAAAATAGAAGGTGGTGATGGCTGCATAACAATGTGAATATGCTTTATGCCACTGAACTATACACTTTAAAATGGTTAAAATGGTAAATTTTGTTATGCATATTTTACCACAGTATTTTTTTTTTATCTTTTATAAACTCACATAGTAATCACAGACCAGAAAAAGAAATAAATTGTTACCTCATGGAACAGGAGATTAGAAGATCAGGAGAGGGAAGATGGGAGATTTTTGCTTTGTATTTTGTAATTTTCTGTACTGTTTGGATTCTTTAACCATATGCACATATTATTTTCATATTTTAAAATAAAATATTTTTAAAAAGTGAGTATGCAAAGGGAGTATTTCAGTCCATGTTTCTGCTTGACTTGCATTCAATTTCTCAAACACTATTTTATAGAAGCTGATTTCCAAGAAACCTTCAAAGCCCCTTTTTATTATTATTTTTACTAGAAGCCATTCCCTTGGAATCAGACACTCATGTTTTTCCGATGGAGCTTGCATTTGAAGCCTAGGAGGGTGAATGTGTTTGGAAGCCTACTCAGCACAGCCCTCTGCCTTTGAACTGCAATGTTTTCCTGGGCTCCTCACGTATCCCTCCTCCAATTGGCTTCCCATCCAGCACATCCATCAAGCAGCCAGAATTTATCGAGTTACCCGTGGAGGTAGCCAGCACCTGCTAGAGCATGCCCATTTAGAAAAGGCTTCCACCAGCAAAGCAGACCTCAGGAAAATCCCTGACTACAGCTGCTCATCACCCATGCTCCAATCAACAGGCTATATGAAGCCAACATGAAGGCCAACAAGAAAGGCCAGCTCATCTTATAGAATTTACCAGAAATTGTAGATTCCAGTTGGAGAATTTTAGCATGTTTGAGCTGCAAGAGACCTCAGAAGTCTTATTAATATTATAAAACCATTGCATTGGATAGAGAAGGAAACAAAGCCTAAACATGCCCAATCACAGACAATGAGTTGGAAGCACAGCCCAGGCCCAAAGTAGACATAGATATATCAGGAGACACATCACACTCTAGATGAGTCTTAAGGGAGCTCCCAGGATGGTGGCGTCTCCTGTGGGGGAGGTTGAGGAACAGGTGGTGGCAGGGGGTCAGGATGGAGTGAAGAAGCAGGAAAGGAACACATCAGTTACCTTGGCAGAGAGAGTAATAGCGTGCTAAGTAAGCCTGAATTCTTTGATGGACAATGAAGTCATTCACTTGATGGACTGTTTCTCTGTTGGTTCTTACTTTTTAATTCATTTATGTGCCACACCTTACTCTATATGCTATGTTGGATATAAACTTGAATCAGACATGCCCCCCATCCTCAAGGCCAGGTGGTCCCCATGGCTGCTAATAGAGACAACTGCAATACAGTGTGATGAGCAGGAGAAAAAGCACTATTTCCTCAATTTTTCTAATCACAAGAATTATCCACTCTAGATTTATTGAGTTGGAGTGATCAGAGGAAAGGCCTAGTAATCTGCCTTTTATCAAGAATTGACCCCTAACCTCACACCCTAAGTGACACTGGCTTTGGAATCATTCAGGTCTGGATCCCAGTGCTCACTCAGGCCAATGATATGAACTGCCTGACAAAATTATTTATCTGACATTCATCTTTCACCTGTTCCCAAGTCCCCCGAGACTATGCCTCTCCCATTTGTCAAGATACAGACCACTTTATATTGTTGCACAGGTTATGTACTAGACAAAGATACCAGTCAAGTGATAGAACATTTGCTGAGATTCTACCCCTATATTAATTCCTCTGTCCAAAGGAAGGAACTCAATTTTTTTTTCATCCAATCACTCTCAGCTTTGCATCCTGTACAGCTGTGTCTTTCCAAAGGAAGTGACTTTTGTGATTCATCTGCCCAGAGTGGGCACTTTTCCTTAATTTGAACAAAAGTAACATATAGACTGGCTTCCCTTGTGGCTCAGTGTTAAAGAATCCACCTGCCAGGTAGGAGATGCAGGTTTGGTCCCTGGGTCGGGAAGATCCCCTGGGGGAGGAAATGGCAACCCACTCCACATATTCTTGCTTGGAGAAGGCCATGGACAGAGGAGCCTGATGGATTCTATAGGGTTGCAAAAGGGTCAGACATGACTTAGCAACTAAACAACAAATTAGACCTAACAACACAGGTAGAATGACAAGTTTCTGATCTTGAGTGTTGATTGACAGGAGTTAGTAATTAGCCCTGTCCAGAGGACCCTGTTCTGAAGGAATGCAAGAGCAAATCAGGGCTCATAGAAAATCATGATTGATTAATGACATCAACCATGGGAATGGGATCCAGGAATGATGGCCGGCCCTACAGACTGTACCTCACCCCCTTTCAGATCTCAAAGTCTGCCCAAAGTCAAACACACTTGATAAAAAGGGAGGTCTAAAGGTACTAAATAAAGCTCTTAGAGACCATTAGCACCTTATTAAGACCTTTTCCCAGATGCAGCCAGAAACAGCCAAAGAATACAGAATGGAGAAACGGCTTGGAGAGAAAGCATGAATGCATGAATCTGATGCATTTCACACAAGGAGAAAAGCTGAGTTCTGCCTTTCCCAAGGACTTGAGTCTTCATCTTTCTGCACACCCAGGTAGGTGGAGAGAGGACACTTTGGAATTCTGAAACATCCTCATGAAGCCCAGGACGAGTTTAATGTGACTTTGAGTAACCAATGTCAACTCTCTCAACCTTGGGCATTTCAACCTTGGGTGTGAAATGTGGACAATACCTCTAACTCACTGTGTTTTTCCAAGAATTAAATTAGGTAAATTATTTAAAGAAACTACAGAGAACCCCCCCCAAAGTAGATGTTTGAAAATGTTCATTCCCCACTATTTCCCTTTCTCCCTCAAAAGGAACATTGTGACATGTTTACAAGTCAAGTAAAAGTTATACATTTGAGGTGAAGACTTCTATGAGTTTGACAACATATGTTGCCATGTAACTATTACCACAATGAGGTATAGAATGGAGCCACCACCCCTAAAAGTTCCATCATGCCCCTTTCCAGACAACCACTTGTCCCTACATCTAGCCCCCTACAAATACTCATCCTATTTCTGAACCTATAGTGTTGCTTTTTATTGTGACCTCTTTTAAAAACATATATCCCCAAAGCAAATCATTCTCTCGAGTTTTTCTTTCACATCCTACTTAAAAATAGCTCAGCTCTGACAGCTCAGCTTTCTTCCAGGAAAATTCTTCATTAAAATAAATGAATTCCATGTGCATATTAAAAAGACATTCTGCTTAGTATTCCTTCTATTTATAGTCAGAGTTCAACCAGTAGGGGCCCCACAGGCCTGTCAGGGTCCTCTGGAGCTCACATTCTCCCCTCCCTGCCCCCACCCAGCTGCAGACTTGGCTCCAGGCCCAGGTGGCACAACTGAGTCACAGTGCAGAAAGGGGCTTGGGGGGAGCTTTTCCCTATGAGCTGTGCTCCTCAGCTTTAGGTGAAAATTCAGGACACCCTAGAATTCCCATGAGGAATGTATAGCATATAGTCATTAACAACAGCACGTAGAAGCGAATTGGACTAGAAACAGGGGTAGAAGAAGACACAGGTAAGGCTAAGTGGTCTCAAAGTTCTTTCCTGCAGAGATGTCCCATGACCCAGGTGACTGAAGGCCACCCTCCACCCTCACCACCATGCATGTACCTGATATTGCATCAGGTATAAGATTTCAAGGTGAACAAGTAGCAGAAAATAATTGCACCTGATTTCTGCTCGTGAAGAACTTACTATCTAAGAGAGAAAAAACATGCAGAGAAATATGTGGCTGAGTAGAAGAGAAATAGCATGGGCTGTGGAGCTAAAGGGACTGAGATTTTAGCCCAGTTTTGCTGTTTGCTAGTCAGGTGACCTGGTTCTGTTGCTTCAGCTCTCTCACCTTCGGTGTTCTCATCTGCAAACTGGAAATTACACCCCCCCTCAGAGGGCAGTTACGTGAGATGGATGAGTAATGAATATAGAGCATCCAGCCCAGTTCCTGTTATCTACAGGCTCAGGAAAGAGTAGTTTTCTTCTAACACTCTGCACTACTCAAAGTTCTTCAGAAAAACAGAACCAATAGGAGATGATAGATAAAGGGATTGATGACAAGGAACTGACTCAGGCAATTACAGAATCTGAGAAGTCTCAAGATCTGCAGTTGGTCAGCTGGAAACCTGGAAGAGCCCCACTGTGTGTTTCCAGTCCAAGTTGAAGACCTGACAACCAGGAGAGCTGATGGCTTGGGTCCAGTCCAAAAGCCAGGAGGCTCCAGACCCAAGAAGAATTGATTTTTCAGTTTGTGTCTGAAGGCAGGTAAAGACTTATGCCTCAGCTCAGCAGTCAGGCAGGAGGAGTTCCCTCTTACTCAGACTTTTTGTTCAGTTGGCTGGATGAGACCTACCCACATTAAGGAGGGCCATCTGCTTTACTCAGCCTACCTATTCAAAAATATGAACCTCATTCCAGAAATCCCCCCACACGCATACTCAGAATAATGTCTGACCAAATGTCAGGGAGCCCCATGGCCCAGTCCACCCATGAGAACCTGCCCTATCCTACAGGACAGGTCCAGGTTGAAGTCTCATTCACTCCCTATTGGTCTCAGCTACATTCTGAGACGTGGCCTGTTATTTTCTACTTTGAATTATAGTCTCTGGCTCAATTCTATTTGTCTGTAGGCTTCTTAAGAGCACTGACCATGAAGGATACAGTCTCTGTGCCTGGTACATGGTAGACAAACAGAAAACACTGGTTCAATGACTATGCTCTCGTCCAACCATTTTATGTAACAGATAAAGCAACTAAGGCTCAAGATTTATTTGTTTGTTCACTCATACAGCACTTTTTGAGCCTCTTCTACATTCTGTGACGATAAATAAATAAGACATCACATATGGTCCTAAAGCTCAGGATAATACAATGCAGGGAAATGAAAAAAAATTGAGATCCCACTCTGTGTAAGAATTTTTACGCACATGACTTCAACTTACATTCCCAGTGTCCATTTCTTTATTAATTTTTCTAAATGTTAATTGAACTCTAATAGTTCTGGGCATGTCCTAGTTTCCAAGGATACCATGGTAAAAAAGGGGGAAAAAAGAAGGTAAAGTTCTGCTGATATAGATTTCCCAGTCTAGTGGAAGACACAGATAAACAAAGAGATAAAAAGGAAACAAGGCAATTATGAAAATGATAGTATTTGCAAAATGCAGAAGAATCAAAAGGAAAAGAATATACCATCTGCCTGGGGAAGTCAGGGAAGGCTTAATAGTATTTGAACTTGAAGGAAGAGGACATTTTTGCAATCAGACACATAAGGAATACTGAATATACAAGACATTGCATCTTAGGCCATGAGAACAGTCTGTACAAATGTTTGGCAACATGAGAGAACATACATAAATAAAAGCTTTTGTTTCATGATTAAACCTCTTACAGTTTAATTTTGCCCCAAATGTATTAAAACATATAACCACAAAGCATCGCATTCTACAATCTAGCTGTGATTCTTTATTCTAGCTGGTGAAATGTAATCCTCTACATGGCTGAAATCCAATCACCTTCGACATTCACTGCTCAGAAAATCATGTCAGGTTGGGCTCTGACCACTGGGTCAGGGAGTGTCCCTTGAGCAGAGGAGACTCTTCTATGACCACTATGTATATCTTTGTGGTTCTTTTGGTATTTGCCTTAACCAATCATTATTACTTCCTTTAGGTTAAATTCTGCTTTCAAGGATCATGACATGGAAAGCTATCAGAGAACTGAGTTGGAGGCTGCATACTGCTTATTACTTGTTCTGGTACCACAATTAGAACAGCTTCATTGAGTTTCTTTTCTGAGTTAATAATTGCTCATCTTTATTGAGGGCTTACTATATGGTAGGCACTGTTCTGGGCACTTAAAACCTATTGTTTCATCTAATCCTCACTATAATCGGTGGATGCAGATGTAGATGTTAGGATTCTCATTTTACAGGTGTGGAAACTGAGGCCTAAGAGCAATAAACTGATTTGTCCAGAGTCACAAAGATAGGATCAGAATGTGTTCCAGAGCTCAGCGAGCTCAACTCCTCATCTCTACCAACTCCCTTCTACAATTAGAGGTGAATACAATGCAACTACATAAAAAAGAGAGAGAGATGTGTAAATATCAATTAGTCCATCAAGCCTCACTATGCCATTCATTTAAAGTGATTGTTCAATTTCTCCTTCACCATCTACAAGATAGTCCCTTCCCCTTGCATGAATCAGTATCTTTTGCAATCTACTGCTTCAGCCTTGACAGCATTATCTCCTCAACCCCACGCCAAATACTGCACATTATATCTTTTAAACTTCAAACTATCTTCTACTATAGTTTAGATAATATATGTCCAGTTTCTCAGTTTCTTAATCTATAACAATGAGATATTGACAAGACAGTAAGTGTTCTTTACACCTAAAGAAGCTATGAATATTCCTACGTCCAGCCATGATGGAATAATAGGGACCAGATTTACCATTCCACTGGGTGAAACAAACAACAAAACCAATGCTTCTCAAGACACTGCATATTTAAGCAGTGAAGAACCATAATTCCTAAGAGCTAGAAACAAGTGAGGCAAGTCTTAAAATTGCCTCTTTATAGCTTTAAGAGAGTTTGTAGGCCACATCACAGGATGGGGAACCCAAGTGAAGGTCAGTGGATTTTCTGATTTGCAGAGACAAAATTAAGAGTCTGGGGAGACCAAGTTGGCATGTACTAGAAACAGAGGCACAGAGAGGGAGAACCCTGGAATCTGCAGATGGTTCCCTTTAACTATTCAGCACATGCAGCAGAAAAACTAACCTGTTATGAGGAGATTCATCAACTGACACGAACCCAAATAATAAAATTAGACAAGGACATTAAAACATTATTATAATGATACTCTGTTATGTTCAAGAAGCTACAGGAGAAGATTCAATATATTAAGTAAAGATGTTAAAGAGGTAAAAAACAAAAGACCCAAACTGAGTTATAGTATGTGAGATAAAAGTTCATCTAGATGCAGTTAACGGCAGATTCAACATTGCAGAAGATAGTGAACATGAAGGCTGTCCATAATAAAACACCGAGAGGAAAAAAGACTGGAAAAACAATGAATCAGTTTCAATGAGCTTTGGGAGGACCCTATTTAGAAATGAAAAGACAAACCACATGCTTGGAGAAGTTATTTTTGAATCATATATTTGATAAAAGACTTGTATCCAAAATGCATAAGGAATTCTCAAACTCAACAATAAGTAAACAAACAACCCAATTAAAAATAAACAAAATATTTGAACAGACATTCTACCAAGAGCCCCTGAGCTACCATGGCTCAGACTGTAAAGCATCTGCAGGAGACCCAGGTTCGATCCCTGGATCAGGAAGATCCCCTGGAGAAGGAAATGGCAAACCCACTCCAGTACTCTTGCCTGGAAAATCCCATGGACAGAGGAGTGTGGTAGGCTACAGTCCATGTAGTAGCAAAGAGTCAGACATGACTGAGTGACTTCACTCACTCAAGAGATGGGAATATCAGACCACCTGACCTGCCTCCTAAGAAATCTGTATGCAGGTCAAGAAGCAACAATTAGAACCAGACATGGAACAGACTGGTTCCAAATTGGGAAAGGAGTATGTCAAGGTTGTATATTGTCACCCTGCTTATTTAACTTACATGCAGAGTACATCATGAGAAATGCCAGGCTGGATGAAGCCCAAGCTGAAATGAATATTGCCAGAAGAAATATCAATAACCTTAGATATGCAGATGACACCACCCTTATGGCAGAAAGTGAAGAGGAACTGAAGAACCTCTTGATGAAAGTGAAAGAGGAGAGTGAAAATGCTGGCTTAAAACTCAATATTCAAAAAACTAGGATCATGGCATCTGGTCCCATTACTTTATGACAAAAAGATGGGGAAACAATGGAAACAGTGACAGAATTTATTTTCTTGAGCTTCAAAATCACTGCAGATGGTGACTGCAGCCATGAAATTAAAAGACACTTGCTCCTTGGAAGAAAAGCTATGACCAACCTAGACATCATATTAAAAAGCAGAGACATGATTTTGCTGACAAAAGTCCGTCTAGTCAAAGCTATGGTTTTTCCAGTAGTCATGTATGGATGTGAGAGTTGAACTATAAAGAAAGCTGAGCACCAAAGAATTGATGCTTTTGAACTGTGGTGTTGGAGAAGACCCTTTGAGAGTCCTTTGGACAGCAAGGAGATCAAACCAGGCAATCCTAAAGGAAATCAGTCCCTAATATTCATTGGAAGGACTGACGCTGAAGCTGAAGCTCCAATGCTTTGGCCACCTGATGCGAAGAACTGACTCCTTAGAAACGACCCTGATGTCTGGGAAAGATTGAAGGCAGGATGAGAAGGGGATGACAGAGGAGGAGAAGGGGATGACAGAGGATGAGATGGTTGGATGGCATCACCGACTCAATGGACATGAGTTTGAGCATGCTCCAGGAGTTGGTGATGAGCAGGGAGGCCTGACGTGCTGCAGTCCATTGGGTCACAAAGAGTCAAACATGACTGAGTGACTGAACTGAATTGAGAATGTCTAAAATTCTAAAAGACTGACATACCAAGTGCTGGTAAAAATGTAAATGCTGCCACCATATTGGAAAACAGTTTGGCAGCTTTTTAAAAAGTTAAACCCACATCTATCATGTGACACATTTTGCTTCTGGAATTTAACAAGACTAACGCTCTTGGCAGCCTTCTCTTAATAGTCAAAAACTGTAAATAAACCAAATGTTCATCAACAGGTGAAGGAATAAATTATGGTACATATTTACAATGGACTTCACAATAAAAAGGAATAATTGTGCATACAGGGAATAACATGGTTAGCCTCAAAATAGTGACTCTGATTGAAAGAAGTGAGATTTTGAAAGAATATTTTACTTCATGATTTTGTTTATATAAAAAAGCTAGAAATGCAAACCTCTCTGTGGTAACAAAAAGCAGATCTGTGATTGCCTGGAGGTGAGGGTTGGGAGGGTGGCAGATAAGGACAGGAAGAAAAGATTCTGAAGGGCAGGAGGAAATACCTGGGGATGCTGGATGTATTAAGTATTCAGATTACGTTGATGGTTTCATAGGTATATATGTACACTTATCAAATTGTACACTTGAGATACATGCAGTATATTGTATATGAAGAAGAAGTAAGAGAAAGAAAAAGAGAAGAAGCATGGTTACAATTCTAAAGGTAGCTCTTCTATGTCACCCCAGAGGCGAGGGCTAACTTCTTCAGGGCACCCAACTCCAGGCTTAAATAGGAATAATGAAATAAGGTAACTACTTAATAAAGTTGTGGAGATTATTCATTTAGCAAGCACTGATGCTCCTCATCAGATTCTGTATTAAGTACTTTGCATTGTTTATCTCCTCTGTTCCTCACATCAGCCCTCTGATCAGCATTATTATTATTTCCATTTTACAGATGAGGAAGCAGAAGCCCAGGAGGGTTAAATACCTTATCTGGCACACAGCAGGTATTCCATAAATATGTAAGTTGGGAGACAAATCCTTGTGGTGTTCTGTCAGTGGAGGGCCATCCTGCCTGGCAATTGAGAATACCAACTCAAACAACAACTCGGACAAACTTTGAAGTCACAGCAAATCGATTCTAACCCACTTGCCAACTCTGGGGACTTGGGCTTAAGGTTTCAGCTCTCTGCTCAGTTTCCTTTTCAGCGAAACAGGGATAATAAAGCCCAATTTAAAGACTAATATGAAGAATGTACTTAAGGAATATGGAATAATGGTTGACATGTAATAAAGTCTTGGATATAACAGTTACCATGTTAGTTGAGTTTTGGCTTGTGCAGTGTTTGCTGACTTGTGATGGAAAGAAAGCACGTGACAGCTCTAATATAAACCACCTGAGCATTCCCCAGATGGCAGTCCTGCTCTCATTCACCATGCCACTGGGGCAGAGAAAGAGAGCTATATTCAAAACAAAAACCATCATTTGCCTCCTAACAAATTCAGGTCTCATCACTGACACTTCTCCAAACCCTGTCTGACCATCTCATAACCCCCTCAAAGCATCTTGGGGGAGCACTTGAGAGCCCGTGTCTTTTCCTGGATAGACCCCCACAAGCCAGTGCCCTCTGGCACATTTCCTTTTGAATGCCCTCACCCTTCCTTGGGGCTTTTGAGCCCCTAGGGGAAATGTTTCAGTGCCACTTATGGTACGTTGTCCTCTTTCTCGTGGATATCATTGTTTGTTTGTTTACATAATGGCTAAGGAGACCTATTGGAGGTCACTAGGCTGACTGTGAATGCCAACACTGTGACTTTAAACAAGTTACTTAATTCTCTGGATCTCAATTTACTCATGTGCTGAATGGTAATAATAGCACAGGGAGTAATGTTGAGGAGTAAAAGAAAAAAAATTACATAAATCATCTAACACAGTCCTCTGGTAAGAAGGAAGAAGGAAGTTCACAAGTGTTTGCCGTGTGTTTTGTTCTCACTGTTGAGATTTCCAACTCACAGAGCCCTTTTACATCTTCCGTGTCCTTGGACACAGCCTGGTGAGGCCCAGGTTTGTCCAGTCGGAGAGTTGAAGACTGGGCTCTGAGAAGTAAAATGGCTTTGCTCAGGTCGCAGCTGGCAGAACCAGGGCCTTCATCCTGAATCTCAACACCACAGTGACTAGTATTCCTACTATTTTGATGTCATGCTAGCATTCAGTTCTACTATTCACCATATAGAGTAAAGAGATGTTGCTGTTGGGACTTAAATTCATTCCAATATGTATGTACTAAAGTCAGTTAGGTGTCCAGAAAACCAGAAACCCTTGAATAGAATACATTCACAGGCAAAGACTTTCTCTTTGGGAGGCAGTGTCAGAGTGGGTAAGACCCAGCCTCTGGAATGAGGCCAACTTCAAATCTGCTCTGCCACTAACCAGCCATGTGGCCTTGGGCAAGTTTCTTGATCTCTATAAGGCTCAGTTTCCTCATATATAACATGGGGTTAGCAATAGTACCCACCTGCCTCTTCTAAGCCATCAAGCATTAGGCAGACTTATAGAAGTTCTGACTAAATGTCAACTATTATCTATTTTTTACCCTTTAGTTTGTAGGGTAAAAAGATAAAAACTAAATTTTTTAATGTGGCCAGAAAACTTGGCCCTGTGTACCAATCCAGCCTAACACTCCACTCCACTCTGTTCACTACCGAGCAGCCACATTAGTGAAATGACTGTATAATTGCTCAACCAAACAGAAATAGTTTGGAGAGGGCAAGAAAGCTCTATTAATGAGTACTCTGAATCTAAAAAGGGACTCTCCCTAGCAAGCAGTGGCATATGGTCACCCTACACATCGGCCTTCTCTCCTTTCCATCCATGGTTTGTGTTGAACTCCTTTGCAACTTTATGTATGCTGCTTCATTTCACCAAAACGCCCTTACCCACCCTCTTCACTCAACCACCTTTTGTTCATTCTTCAAGGCTCACCTCAAATGACACTTTCAGCCACTGGCCCTCAAAGCACCCTAAATTCCTCTCCTAATACTCCTGAAATATTTTATTCAGAAACAATCTCTATCAATATTGATTTGTATCTCTCTCTCCCACTAGACCATAGGCATAGTCTGTGACTGTCTGGTTCATCACTATATCTCAAGTTTCTATCAGCTACTGAATGAAAGAAAGGGTAAATGAATTTATTATCACTTTTGTCCTGCACAAGCTCTGTATGATGAAGAAGTGTTGTCATTTCCAATTTATAGATGGAGTAATGGAAACAGAGAAGTTAAGCAACTTGCCCAAAGACATACAATGAGTGAATCCTGCAGTATCTGGGACTCTGACCCCTAATTCAGTACATTTTCTGCTACTCTATATTGTCTGTTAACACTCCACCTTCATGTCTTCTGGACTGAAGGACTCAATCTCTATAGCAGGTAGCTAAGAAATTCAAGAGAAATCTCTCAGAAAAGCCATATTGCAGTTTTAGTGGGGAGACTTTGGAAAGGAAGCTTACTTCGAATTGATATAAGAAATAAACATGTTCACTGTGCTGAATACAGCCTATTCCAGGGATTATTTCGGTTAAGACTGCAGGGTAATGTCCCAGGCGACCTCATCTCTCTGTGGGCAGCAGAGGGCCATCAGGTTCAGGCCACATTCAGGAGCCTCAGTCTGGGAGCAGCATGCCAGGAAATAATTCAGAATCCCAGGGCTCCAAAGCAGTCTTGATGGCTGTAACCTGAGAGGCCTCTTGAACTGGAGGAGAGGTCAGTTGATCCAAATGCTCCATTGTCCACGGACACCAAGCACAATTCTAGATGTCACCAAAAGACTATTATTCTCTTACAGCAGGGAGCATTATATTTTTTTAAAGTGCTTCCATTTATAGCTGTGTCTTCCTTTTATGCTACCAACAACTAAGAAAAGCAGTGGAAACAGGCAATACCACAAAAATGGGGAAGATCATGGGATTTGGAGCCAGACTGGTTTGAATTCCATTTCTGACTCTTTCTGTCTATGGAGCTTGAATAGGTCATTGAGCCCCTCTGAGCCTGTTTCTTCACCTATAAAATGAGATAGTAGTTTTACATACAGGGACACTATGGAGTCAATTTGGTGATGTATATACAATGCCTGACACATAAGTTCAATAGTTTTTCAAAAACAAACAACCCAATCAAAAAAGTGGGGAAAAGGCCTAAGCAGACATTTCTCCAAAGAAGACATACAGATGGCTAACAAAACATGAAAAGATGCTCACCGTCCCTCATTATTAGAGAAATGCAAATCAAAACTACAATGGGCCATCATCTCACACCAGTCAGAATGGCCATTATTAAAAAGTCTACAAACAATAAATGCTGGAGATGGTGTGGAGAAAAAGGAACCCTCTTGCACTGTTGGTGGAAATGTAAATGGATGCAGCTGCTATGGAAGATGGTATGGAAATTCCTTTAAAAAACTAGGAATAAAACAATCGTATGACCCAGCAATCACACTACTAGGCATACACCCTGAGGAAACCAAAATTGAAAAAGACACATGCATCCCATTGCTCACTGCAGTACTATTTACAATAGCCAGAACATGGAAACGACCTAGATCTCCAATGACAAATGAATGGATAAAGAAGCTATGGTACGTATATACAGTGGAATACTCAGCCATAAGAAGGAACACATTTGCCTCAGTTCTAATGGGATAGATGAACCTAGAGCCTATTATGCAGAGTGAAGTAAGTCAGAAAGAGAACTATCATATACTAACACATATATATGGAATTTAGGAAGATGAGAATGATTAAATCATTTGCCGGGCAGCAATGGAGACACAGACATAGAGATCAAACTTATGGACATGGGAGGAAGGAGAGGGTAAGATGTATGGAGAGAGTAACATGGAAACTTCATCACCACTTGTAAAATAGATAGCCAATGGGAATTTGTTGTATAACTCAGGGAACTCAAAGAGGAGCTCTGTACAACCAAGAGAGGTGGGATGGGGAGCGAGATGGGAAGGTGGTTCAAGAGGGAGGGAGCATATGAATACCTACGGCTGAAAAGCAATTATCTTTCCATTAAAAAGTAAATGAATTAAAAAACCATTTAAAATATAGACAAATAAGAAGGATATATTATACAGTACAGGGAAATACAGCCTTAATTTTGTAATAACTCTAAAGGGGGTATAATCTATAAAATATTATCACTATGCTGTACACCTAAAACTAATATAATATTATAAATCAACTATATTTCTATAAAATATTTTTAACCCACAAAAAATAATAAAAAATAGTTTTTTCAACATTCATAGTTCTTCAGTCTAAACTTCTGGGTTCCATTACACTGAGTAGGAGTTCTTTATAGGGAGGCCCACCAGTAAACCTCTTCCCCGCTCAGTTAATCTCTATGGTTAACCATCAGGCTGAGTAAATATTTGTGGGATGCATCAATAAACCAATGATCTCTGCCCCATGATGGCAACAAGAAGCCTTCTCCTACTCTCCTGGCTCAAAGCATAAATGCTTCTAGAATAACAGACTGTCAGGCATTGATGGATCACAAACCGGTAGATTCATCAATGCCCTCGGAGCAATCAAGCTTAAAGAACAATCATTTAGATCACAGGGATGGGGGTGAAGGAGAGTCTGGTTGGGTCCTGATGAATCCCACACTCGGTCTGACAGGGTGAATGGCAGCTTCATCAAATGGGTTATTGGCAGAGGCCCTTGGGGAGTTCTCACTTACCAGCCTTTCCAGACCTGTTTGTCTGTCCATGGCAGACCCCGTCTCTGATTGGGGAGGCCTGAGTCAGGCAACCAGGGGACCTGCTGATTGGAGTCAGCTCTCTAGACTGTCAGCTGTGGAGAGGGGAATATTGAATTCATCAGTCATGCTGACAGGGGCACGAGGTGTGGGGGAAGGGCTCCCAGAGTGCAGGGGAAAACTCAGTGTAGACAAAGAGGTGAAGGGCATCTGGCTTGGCCTTGAGTAGGGTGACCCCTTAAGCCAGATTAATGACCCACAGTTTTCCATTTTTGCTTCAAATTGCACTAAATGACAGATGATAACATTAGCCCTTGGTCCTCACTCAGTCTAGGAAAGCAGTAGACAATTTCCTAAATTTTTCCCTAAGTATTTTGATGGATTCTTGATGTCCATTTTCAATCATTGAACATCCTGTTATTTCTAGGAAGGGGAAAAGAAATTGGAATTTGTTGAACACCTACTATGTGCCATATCCATCTGTCTTGCTGTTTGCTGAACCCAGGGTAGGCAAGGCACAAGCTAGGAATCAGAAAAGAATAAACTGGAAGAAGATGCGAGGAGTCGTAGGAATTGAAGACATTCTTTACTTGCAGCAACAAGGCAGACATGCTTTATTCTCTAATGTCTGATGCCTCCGCAGTGCTCAGCAAGGGCTGTTCAAGTGGCGCTAATACAGGAGTGATGCACACGTGCAGTGCTATAAATGCTCTCAACTGAATATAGAAATATAGTCATTGTTTACAGACTGTGGGAGGAGAGTGAAAGAACATGGGGCATGAGTGAGAGGAAGTATGGGGAAAGAGCCTGATTACCACCATCTTGGCTAGTTACTCTTTCCCTACACCATCAATTACTTTATTCCTCAGAGAAATGGGCATGAATATTCCCTAAGTTATAGATAAGGATACAGGGAAAGATAGGTGACTAACTTGCCAAGTCACTTCATGTGACAGAACCAAAATTTCTACTCAAAGCTATTCAGCTCTAAAATGTATCTCTTCATGCCCCATCCATTTTGCTTCTACTCCAGGAATTAGTAATCTAGAATTCGTTTGGCCCATTATTCACTTGTTGATAATATGTATGTATTTTTTACTGGTTAATTTTTGAAGTCAATTATTTCCCTCAATGCATTTTAGTTGGAGTCCTGTTAAATTACCAGGCTAAATCTTCAGGACAATTGTATTTGGCCCTAAGTGTCATGAGGAGGTCTAGAACAGGTGGAATCTTGGCAAGTCCTTCCTAGGACCTGCTCCAGATCTGGTCCAGAACCCATCAAGGTGCACCTTGTCCTGGATTCTCAGGGCCAGAACAGACCTTGAAGTTCTTCTTTTGCAAATTGCCGAGGCTTTCCTAATTATCAGGCGGCAGAGGAAGAAAGAGAGTTTTACAGTTGGTGCTGGGAGCTGGGCCAAAGGTCCCTCTGGTTATGATGCTCCAGGATTCTGTAAATTGAAGGTTTTCTTCTGGTTCAGAGTCCATTGTTGTGTTACTATCTGTAAGAGAGAGATTTAAAACTTATTATAAAACCCAGAGGTAACCCTTCCTCTAGATTTTTCATTTAGTGCACCCAAAATATACACAGACGACATCATGAAATTGTTTTTCCCTCATCCCCAAATCCCCTTCTTAATCCAGGCATAATCTCTGGGTTTCTCCAGGGAGAAGGCTTACACTTGTGCTGATTTGCACCCAAGTTGCCTGGGGCTTCCATTGACAGAGACAGATGTCAACAGGGTGAAACTAACAAATTAATTTTACCTGATGACCTAAACCAGATGTGACAGAAGGAAGAAAGAGGCGGGGAAAGATCTGGCCTCTCCTTGCTATGCCACAATCCATGACGCTCTTTCAAGATTTTCTGTCAGCCAAGACCTCAAAACTGTTCTATATACCCTATGAAACCTTTCTAAAATAGTGTTCTCAGGTCATCCAGACTTGAATCCCTCTGGATAACTGTGGTTATCACCCTGGGGGTAAGCCCTGCTTGACAATTTCAAATGCAATAAAGAGTTCTGAATCTACATGACATCTCACTCAATTCTCAAAATAAACGTAGTGGTAAGTTTTACTGTTCCCATTATTTAGATGTAGAAAGTTAAGTGAAGAGAAGAAAAAGTGAATATCCAAATTCACAAGGTCAACAGAAGCAAATCTAGAACTAAAGTCTTGATTTTAAGATAAAAAGAAGTACTAAAGGCAACCTCTTTTAAATGTATATTTCAACAAAGGTGTCAACATTGATTAAATCCCTTCTCTGTTCAAGGTTCTGCACTAAGCATTGGAGGTGGGTTGAGGGTGTAAAGGAATATCACATCCTATTGAGGAAGAGTTTCTTTTCATAAACTATGAATTGTGTGATTCTCAGACCACCCATTCAATAAATATTTAGTGATACCTGCTAGATACCAACCAATGCTCTGGGTGTTATTTAAAAAAAAAAAAAAAAACAGAGATGGACAATCCTTGCCTTCAAGATTAGGATGAAAGATTAGAAGGAAACTGCCCCATATGGTCAAAAAAGACACAGTGATTAAGGTCTATGGTCACAATAAACTGTGGAAAATTCTGAAAGAGATGGGAATACCAGACCACCTGATCTGACTCTTGAGAAATCTGTATGCACGTCAGGAAGCAACAGTTAGAACTGGACATGGAACAACAGACTGGTTCCAAATAGGAAAAGGAGTACGTCAAGGCTGTATATTGTCACCCTGCTTATTTAACTTATATGCAGAGTACATCATGAGAAACGCTGGACTGGAAGAAACACAAGCTGGAATCAAGATTGCCGGGAGAAATATTAATAACCTCAGATGTGCAGATGACACCATCCTTATGGCAGAGAGTGAAGAGGAACTAAAAAGCCTCTCGATGAAAGTGAAAATGGAGAGTGAAAAAGTTGGCTTAAAGCTCAACATTCAGAAAATGAAGATCATGGCATCCGGTCCCATCACTTCATGGGAAATAGATGGGGAAACAGTGGAATCAGTGTCAGACTTTATTTTTCTGGGCTCCAAAATCACTGCAGATGGTGACTGCAGCCATAAAATTTAAAGACGCTTACTCCTTGGAAGGAAAGTTATGTACAACCTAGACAGCATATTCAAAAGCAGATACATTACTTTGCCAACAAAGGTTCGTCTAGTCAAGGCTATGGTTTTTCCAGTGGTCATGTATGAATGTGAGAGTTGGACTATGAAGAAAGCTGAGCACTGAAGAATTGATGCTTTTGAACTGGGGTGTTGGAGAAGACTCTTGAGAGTCCCTTGGACTGCAAGGAGATCTAACCAGTCCATTCTGAAGGAGATCAGCCCTGGATTTCTTTGGAAGGAATGATGCTAAAGCTGAAACTCCAGTACTTTGGCCACCTCATGCGAAGAGTTGACTCATTGGAAAAGACTCTGATGCTGGGAGGGACTGGGGGCAAGAGGAGAAGGGACAACAGAGGATGAGATGGCTGGATGGCATCACTGACTCGATGGACGTGAGTCTGAGTGAACTCCGGGAGTTGGTGATGGACAGGGAGGCCTGGCGTGCTGCGATTCATG
>NW_011494941.1:954586-960402 GCF_000754665.1 Bison bison bison
TCATGCGAAGAGTTGACTCATTGGAAAAGACTCTGATGCTGGGAGGGACTGGGGGCAAGAGGAGAAGGGGACAACAGAGGATGAGATGGCTGGATGGCATCACTGACTCGATGGACGTGAGTCTGAGTGAACTCCGGGAGTTGGTGATGGACAGGGAGGCCTGGCGTGCTGCGATTCATGGGGTCACAAAGAGTCGGACACGACTGAGCGACTGAACTGAACTGAAGGTATATGGGGACTCAGACAAACATTATGTAGCACAGCCCTGGGGTAATGGAGTACAGAGAGGGGAAAGTCAGAAAGCCTTCTAGGAGGACTTCTCAGGTGACTTAAGTCTTGAAAGTCAAGTATGGCTTAACCTAGTTAACATATGAAGAAAAGATATTCCAGAGAGTAGTAACAGTGGAATCTAGGCATAGGGTGACAGAAGTATTAGGCATGGAAGACCACAAGCTTAAAACTTGGTGAGAGGAGTGGTGAGGGATGAGACTGGACAGAATGGCAAGGGTTGGATCGTGAAGAATATAAGAAGCCAGATCACTAGTGAGTAGAAATGCAACTGGTTTTTGTAAGCTGATTTTGTATCCTGCAACTTTATTGCAATTCTTGATTCATTCCAACAGTATTTATTTTTGGTTGAGTCTTCAGGATTTTCTAAACACAAAATTAGATCATCTCCAAATAGCAACATTTTTACATATTTTTTTCCACTTTGGATGCCTTTTATTTCTTTGGCCTGATTGCTGTCCAGTACCATATGCATAAGAGTGGTAAAAGTGAGAATCCTTGTCTTGCTCCTGATCTTAGAGGAAAAGATTTCAAATGTTTTCCATTGAATATTTTATATATATATATATGACTCTTTATGTTGAAGTATGTTCCTTCTATACCAATTCTGTCAAGAGTTTTTATTTTTAAAGCATGTTGTAGTTTGTCAAATGCTTTTTCTATGTCTACTGAGATGATCTTAAAATTTTTATCTTAGTTTTATTAGTAAGCACATAATATTTTAATCTTAGATAGTTTTCTTCTCCAGTCATAATGTGTTTCTGAAAACAGTTGTTTTTGCAGGTAGTTAAATTGCTTATGGATCTGTTTGATTCCTTAGAGACCTGATTTTACATTTTTCTAAGGCAGTTACAGAACAAGCTTTACTAGGGGAATTGTCCAGCTCATGATAGGAATGATCCCTCCAGAGTTTTCAATGAATTCCCCAGATGATCACCAAGTCTGTTGAATTTGACTTGGAAATTGAATGTTCCTTGACTTTTATGAATTCTGTAAATTGTTCTGATTATAACACTTGCTCATTCTTTGGCCTTTTTTCACTCTAAATATTAGTAACTTTTTACTCAGCAAAGATTTTAGGGGACTCCTATGAAGATTTTTGGAGTTTTTTTTGGCATAGCTCCCTTCTTTCTGTAACTCTTCCCTAAAAATTCCTAATAGCACAACTACGTCATCTTTGCTGTTGTCCCCAAGTCAGTGAGGTCTCCAGGCTCATTCAGGTTCTTCCGTCCTGATCCTGCAGTTCACAAATTTAAATTCATCTTATTTGTTTACCTTTCCTCAAGGATTATAGCCCTGCACTGCCTGTTGTCCAATATTGGAAAATAGATGTTTTATATATTTTGTCCTCATGTTTGTAGTTTGCAAGGAGGTGAAGTTCATTCATTGTTACTGCATCCTGGTTAAAAGTGGAAGTCACCTACCCTGACCGTTTCCTCATGAGCCTTCTTGCTCACATATTCCCATCCTCTCTTTCCTGTTTCAAATCAGATCGCTGATTTTGCAACCCACTGATAATTCTCCTACTTACCCAGATTGCCAGTTATCACCACATTAAGGCAACTTTTGCCTAAGACTATTTTTCTCCTTTAAGGACTTACCTGGTGGCTCAGTGGTAAAGAATCCTCTTATAACTCAGGAGATTCCAGTTGGATCTCTGGGTTGGGAAGATCCCCTGGGGAAGGAAATGTTAACCCACTCCAGTATTAATGGACAGAGGAGCCTGGCAGGCTACAATCTATGGGGTTGTAAAAGAATGGGACATGATTTAGCAACTAAACAGCCACCATCCAAGGAATATTCTATACTACATTTGAATTTATCACTTCCAATTCATGCTTTGATCCAATGCAATTTGAATTTCACTAATTTCAATTTCACTAGCAGCATTCAGCATCCTAAAAGATGATGCTGTTAAAGTGCTGCAGTCAGTATGCCAGCATATTTGGAAAATTCAGCAGTGGACACGGGACAGGAAAAGGTCAGATTTCATTCCATCTCAAAGAAAGGCAATGCCAAAGAATGCTCAAACTACCATATAATTGCAGTCATCTCACATGCTAGCAAAGTAATGCTCAAAATTCTCCAAGCCAGGCTTCAGCAATATGTGAACCATGAACTTCCAGATGTTCAAGCTGGATGTAGAAAAGGCAGAGGAACCAGAGATCAAGTTGCCAACATCCATTGGACCATAGAAAAAGCAAGAGATTCCAGAAAAACATCTATTTCTGCTTTATTGATGACACTAAAGCCTTTGCCTGTGTGGATCACAACAAACTATAGAATATTCTTCAAAAGATGGGAATACCAGACCACCTGACCTGCCTCCTGAGAAATCTGCATGCAGGTCAAGAAGCAACAGTTAGAACCAGACATGGAACAATAGACTAGTCCAAATTGGGAAAGGAGATCTTCAAGGCTGTATATTGTCACCCTGCTTATTTTAACTTATATGCAAAGTACATCTTGCAAAATGCCAGACTGGATAAAGCACAAGCTGGAACCAAAATTGCTGGGAAGAAATATCAATAACCTCAGATATGCCGATGACACCACCCTTATGGCAGAAAGTGAAGATGAACTACAGAGCCTCTTGATGAAAGTGAAAGAGGAAAGTGAAAAAGTTAAAACTCAACATTCAAAAAACTAAGATCATGGCATCTGGTTACATCACTTCATGGTGAATAGATGGGGAAATGATGGAAACAGTGAGAGAATATTTTCTTGGGGTCCAAAATCACTGCAGATGGTGATTGCAGCCATGAAATTAAAAGGCACTTGATCCTTGGAAGAAAATATATAACCAACCCAGACAGCATACTAAAATGCAGAGACATTATTTTGCAGACAAAGACCAATCTAATCAAAGCTATGGTTTTTCCAGTAGTCATGTATGGATGTGAGAGTTGGACCATAAAGAAAGCTGAGCACCAAAAGATGGATGTTTTTGAACTGTGGTGTTGGAAAAGACTCTTGAGAATCCCTTGGATTGCAAGGATATCAAACTGGTCAATCATAAAGGAAATCAATCCTGAATATTCATTGGAAGGACTGATGCTGAAGCTGAAGCTCCAATTCTTTGGCCACCTGATGCAAAGAACTGACTCCTTAGAAAGGACCCTGATGATGAGAAAAATTGAAGGCAGGAGGAGAAGGGGACAACAAAAGATGTGATAGTTGGCTGACATCACTGACGCAATGGACATGAGTTTGAGCAAGCTCTGGGAGTTGGTGATGCACAGGAAAGCCTGGCGTGCTGCAGCAGTCCATGGGGTCACAAAGAGTCGAACACAATTCAGCAACTGAACTGAACTGAGCACCATTCTACTGCACTGCGGGTACTATGGATCAGTTCAGCTCAAGTCAGTCACTCAGTCATGTCCGACTCTGTGTTCAAGTATCACTGAAGCCTGGCTTGGAGAATTCTGAGCATTGCTTTCTTAGCATGTAAGATGAGTGCAATTGTGCGGTAGTTTGAGCATTCTTTGGCATTGCCTTTCTTCGGAATTGGAATGAAAACTGACCTTTTCCAGTCCTGTGGCCACTGCTGAGTTTTCCAAGTTTACTGACATATTGAGTGCAGCACTTTCACAGCATCATCTTTTAGTATTTGAAATAACTCAGCGGGAATTCCATCACTTCCACTAACTTCATTCATAGTGATGCTTCCTAAGGCCCACTTGAATTTGCATTCCAGGATGTCTGGCTCTAATTGAGTGATCACACCACCGTGGTTCTCTGGGTCATAAAGATTTTTTTTTTGTATAGTTATATATAGTATGTATAGTTATATATAGTTTGTACAGTTCTTCTGTGTATTCTTGCCACCTCTTCTTAAATCTTCTGCTTCTGTTAGGTCCATACCATTTCTGTCCTTTATTGAGCCCATCATTGCATGAAATATTCCCTTGGTATCTCTAATTTTCTTGAAGAAATCTCTAGTCTTTCCCATTCTATTGCTTTCCTCTATTTCTTTGCATTGATCACTGAGGAAGGCTTTCTTATTACTCTTTGCTATTCCTTGGAACTATTCTTTTGCTATTCATTCAAATGGGTATATATTTCCTTTTCTCCTTTTCCTTTAGCTTCTCTTCTCTGCTATTTGTAAGGCCTCCTCAGACAATCATTTTGCCTTTTTGCATTTCTTTTCCATGGGGATGGTCTTGATCACTGCCTCCTGTACAATGTCATGAACATCTGTCTATAGTTCTTTAGGCACTCTGTCTACCAAATCTAATCCCTTGAATCTATTTGTCACTTCTACTGTACAATCATAAGGGATTTGATTTAGGTCATACCTGAATGGTCTAATGGTTTCCCCTACTTTCTTTGATTTAAGTCTGAATTTAGCAATAAGGAGTTCATGATCTGAGCCACAATGAGCTCCCAGTCTTGTTTTTGCTTACTGTATAGAGCTTCTCCATCTTTGACTTCAAATAATCTAATCAATCTGATTTTGGTATTGACCATCTGATTTCCATGTGTAGAGTCTTCTCTTGTGTTGTTGGAAGAGAATGTTTGCTATGACCAGTGTGTTCTCTTGGCAAAACTCTATTAGCCTTTGCCCTGCTTTGTTTTGTACTCCAAGGCCAAACTTGCCCATTACTCCAGGTATCTCCTGACTTTCTGCCTGTGCATTCCAGTCCCCTATAATGAAAAGGACATCTTTTTTGGGCGTTAGTTCTAGAAGGTCTTGTAGGTCTTCATAGAACCATTCAATTTTAGCTTCTTCAGCATTACTGGACAGGGCATAGACTTGGATTATTGTGATATTGAATGGTTTGCCTTGGAAATGAACAGAGATCATTCTGTCATTTTTGAGACTGCATCCAAGTACTGCATTTTGGACTCACTTGTTGACTATGATGGCTACTCCATTTCTTCTAAGGAATTCTTGCCCACAGTAGTGCATATAATGGTCATCTGAGTTAAATTCACCCATTCCAGTCTATTTTAGTTCACTGATTCCTAAAATGTTGATGTTCACTCTTGCCATCCCCTGTTTGACCAGTTCCAATTTGCCTTGATTCACGGACCTAACATTCAAGGTTCCTATGCAGTATTGCTCTTTACAGCATCGGACTTGACTTCTATCACCAGTCACATCGACAACTGGGTGTTGTTTTTGCTTTGGCTCTGTCTCTTCAATCTGGAGTTATTTCTCCACTGATCTCCAGTAGCATAACCATATTGGGCACCTACTGGTCTGGGGAGTTCATCTTTCAGTGTCCTATCTTTTTCCTTTCCATACTGTTCATGGGTTTCTCAAGGCAACAATACTGAAGTAGTTTGCCATTCCCTTCTCCAGTGGACCACGTTTTGTCAGAACTCTCCACCATGACCCGTCCATCTTGGGTGGCCATACATGGCGTGGCTCATAGTTTTATTGAGCTAGACAATGCTATGGTCCATGTGATCCATTTGGTTAATTTTCTGTGATTCTGATTTTCATTCTGTCTGCCCTCTGATGGAGAAGGATAAGAGGCTTATGGAAGCTTCTTGATGGGAGAGACTGACTGAGGGGGATC
>NW_011494941.1:961377-968106 GCF_000754665.1 Bison bison bison
TAGATGAACCTTTGTTAGCAAAGTAATGTCTCTGCTTTTGAATATGCTATCTAGGTTGGTCATAACTTTCCTTCCAAGGAGTAAGCATCTTTTAATTTCATGGCTGCAGTCACTATCTGCAGTGATTTTGGAGCCCAGAAAAATAAAGTCTGACACTGTTTCCCCATCTATTTCCCATGAAGTGATGGGACCGGATGCCATGATCTTCGTTTTCTGAATGTTGAGCTTTAAGCCAACTTTTTCACTCTCCACTTTCACCTTCATCAAGAGGCTTTTTAGTTCCTCTTCACTTTCTGCCATAAGGGTGGTGTCATCTGAATATCTGAGGTTATTGATATTTCTCCCGGCAATCTTGATTCCACTTGTGTTTCTTCCAGTCCAGTGTTTCTCATGATGTACTCTGCATATAAGCTGATAAGCAGGGTGACAATATACAGCCTTGACGTACTCCTTTTTCTATTTGGAACCAGTCTGTTGTTCCATGTCCAGTTCTAACTGTTGCTTCCTGACGTGCATACAGATTTCTCAAGAGTCAGATCAGGTGGTCTGGTATTCCCATCTCTTTCAGAATTTTCCACAGTTTATTGTGACCCACACAGTCAAAGGCTTTGGCATGGTCAATAAAGCAGAAATAGATGTTTTTCTGGAACTCTCTTGCCTTTTTCAATGATCCAGCAGATGTTGGCAATTTGATCTCTGGTTCCTCTGCCTTTTCTAAAACCAGCTTGAACATCAGGAAGTTCACGATTCACATATTGCTGAAGCCTGGCTTGGAGAATTTTGAGCATTACTTTACTAGAGTGTGAGATGAGTGCAATTGTGCGGTAATTTGAGCATTCTTTGGCATTGCCTTTCTTTGGGATTGGAATGAAAACTGACATTTTCCAGTCCTGTGGCCACAGCTGAGTTTTCCAAATTTGCTGGCATATTGAGTGCAGCACTTTCACAGCATCATCTTTCAGGATTTGGAATAGCTCAACTGGAATTCCATCACCTCCACTAGCTTTGTTCGTAGTGATGCTTTCTAAGGCCCACTTGACTTCACATTCCAGGATGTCTGGCTCTAGGTCAGTGATCACACTATCGTGATTATCTGGGTCGTGAAGATCTTTTTTGTACAGTTCTTCTGTGTATTCTTGCCATCTCTTCTTAATATCTTCTGCTTCTGTTAGGTCCATACCATTTCTGTCCTTTATTGAGCTCATCTTTGCATGAAATGTTCCTTTGGTATCTCTGATTTTCTTGAAGAGATCTCTAGTCTTTCCCATTCTGTTGTTTTCCTCTCTTTCTTTGCATTGATCGCTGAAGAAGGCTTATCTCTTCTTGCTATTCTTTGGAACTCTGCATTCAGATGTGTATATCTTTCCTTTTCTCCTTTACTTTTCACTTCTCTTCTTTTCACAGCTATTTGTAAGGCCTCCCCAGACAGCCATTTTGCTTTTTTGCATTTCTTTTCCATGGGGATGGTCTTGATCCCTGTCTCCTGTACAATGTCACGAACCTCATTCCATAGCTCATCAGGCGCTCTATCTATCAGATCTAGGCCTTAAATCTATTTCTCACCTCCACTGTATAATCATGAGGGATTTGATTTAGGTCATACCTGAATAGTCTAGTGGTTTTCCCTACTTTCTTCAATTTAAGTCTGAATTTGGCAATAAGGAGTTCATGGTCTGAGCCACAGTCAGCTCCTGGTCTTGTTTTTGCTGACTGTATAGAGCTTCTCCATCTTTGGCTGCAAAAAATATAATCAATCTGATTTCAGTGTTGACCATCTAGTGATGTCCATGTGTAGAGTCTTCTCTTGTGTTGTTGGAAGAGGGTGTTTGTTATGACCAGTGCATTTTCTTGGCAAAACACTATTAGTCTTTGCCCTGTTTCATTCCTATTCCAAGGCCAAATTTGCCTGTTACTCCAGGTGTTTCTTGACTTCCTACTTTGCATTCCAGTCCCTTATAATGAAAAGGACATCTTTTTTGGGTGTTAGTTCTAAAAGGTCTTGTAGGTCTTCATAGAACCGTTCAACTTCAGCTCCTTCAGCGTTACTGATTGGGGCATAGACTTGGATTACTGTGATATTGAATGGTTTGCCTTGGAAACGAACAGAGATCATTCTGTCGTTTTTGAGATTGCATCCAAGTACTGCATTTCAGACTCTTTTGTTGACCATGATGGCTACTCCATTTCTTCTGAGGGATTCCTGTCTGCAGTCGTAGATACAATGGTCATCTGAGTTAAATTCACCCATTCCAGTCCATTTCAGTTCACTGATTCCTAGAATGTCGACATTCACTCTTGCCATCTCTTGTTTGACCACTTCCAATTTGCCTTGATTCATGGACCTGACATTCCAGGTTCCTATGCAATATTGCTCTTTACAGCATCGACCTTACTTCTATCACCAGTCACATCCACAGCTGGGTATTGTTTTTGCTTTGGCTCCATCTCTTCATTCTTTCTGGAGTTATTTCTCCATTGATCTCCGGTAGCATATTGGGCACCTACTGACCTGCGGAGTACAGGGTCTTATTTTGATGGGTGGGGCCAAGCTCAGTAAATATTTAATTCAATTTTCTGTTGATGGGCGGGGCTGTGTTCCTTCCCTGTTGTTTGACCCGGGGCCAAACTATGGTGGAGGTAATGAAGATAATGGTGACCTCCTTCAAAAAGTCCCATGCATGCACTGCTACACTCATGCCCCGACCCTGCAGCAGGCCACCGCCAACCCGCGCCTCTGCCAGAGACTCCTGGACACTCACAGGCAAGTCTGGGTCAGTCTGTTGTGAGATCTCCACTCCTTTCTCCTGGGTCCTGGTGCACACAAGTTTTGTTTGAGCCCTCCAAGCATTTCTGGTGGGTGTGGGGTTTGATTCTAAACAGGATTTTGCCCCTCTTACCATCTTGCTGGGGCTTCTCCTTTGCCCTTTCATGTGGGGTATCTTTTGTTGGTGGGATCCAACACTCTCCTGTCAACGGTTGTTCAGCAGTGAGTTGTAATTTTGGAGTTCTCACAGGAGGAGATGAGTGCACAGCCTTCTACTCCATCATCTTGTGGGAGTGTTATTCCAACTATTTTTGGGAAGGGGTGGCGATTTCCAGGAACTGGGCCACTGCCCACTCATTAGTCTTTTGACAGTGACCTGGAACTGCCATGGCACCTCTAGGTGTGTAATTTAGCTTGCTGACTGAGGATCAAGTTCTTATCAAATTCTTATCTGCCATCTAGGATTTGATTCTAATTGGTTTAGGTCATGTCCTTGGGCTATGTCATTCTTTCAAAAGTTGTGCCCTGCCCCTTTCCCTCCTGTTAAAAGACTCCTTTATTTTGTTTTTACATTTTAGATTACTACTTTAAAAAGCAAAGTAGTAAAAAGTAATGAGTAGAAACAAAAAAAAAATTGTGAAATAGATGTAAGTTAAAAAGGAAACAAAGACAACTCATGCCCCTGTTTTTACCAACTTTTTGAAGAAATAGAACATTATATCATCTTGAAATGCCCTGTGTGCACTTTTGGGATCCTATGCCCTACACTTTTCCTTCAGAGTTTTCTCTGAAAACTCTGACTTTTACCATTTCCTGACTTTTGTGTTTATCATTTCCTCATTTTAAAGTTTCTCCACAACCATTTACTTTTGCAAGCACTTGTATTTTATATAAAAGGAACCATACTGGATGTTCTCTTCTGTGATTTTCTCTTTTCTACTTCACTTTATGTTCTTGAGGTTCATCCATGTTTCTGAGGTTCTGTTTCATTATTTTTTATTGGTTCATCATTCCATTGTATGACTACTCCAGGATTTATTTAGCCTTTCTCCTGTTGATGGATATTTGGGTTGTGTCCCATTTTTTTGCTAGCACAATGCTGCTATGAACTTTTTTAATATGTCATCCCTGGAATTGTCTAGGTTATAGAATCAGGATCAGTACTGCTGGATGAGAGGGGCTGCAGATTTTCCCTAGGTAAAAATTGTTTTTACGAATGGCTGCATTAACTTACATTTCCATCCTCACTGCATAAATATTCCAGTTGTTTCCCATCCTTACTGACACTTGATCTTGTCATACTTTTCTAAGTTAATTTTTACTCTATCAACTCTCCCCTAGTTTCAACCACCACTTCTGAGCTGCTGACCACCAGACATTGACCTCTAGCTAATATGTTTCTCCTCAATCTGACCCTGCCCACCTGTGAATGGCTGCAAGAAAGAAGAGAGTAATACATCCCCACCCAAGGCCTGCCATTCAAAGAGATAATTGCAAGATTAATGGCCTTTTTACTTTATTTCCTCACCTCCTTTCTCTCTCTCTTCTATTAAATATACCAGCGTCCAGACTCTAATAAGATGGTTATTTTAAGACATCAGTCTTTCATTTTCCTGGGCTGCCAGGTTTCCAAATAAAGTCACTATTCCTTGCCTCAACAAAGAAAAAAAAAGTTTCTCCTAAGCTCCAGATCCATATATTCAACTCCTTGTATACCATCTCCTCCTGGTTGCCTTTAGCCAGAGCAAATGCAATGTGCTCAGACCAGCATACAGTTTCAGCAATTTGTGCCATCTTTACTCAGTCATCCAAACCAGAAACCAATGTATATCAGCCTAAACTTCTTCCTTTCCCTTTTATTCTTCATCTGAATCCTATTAATTCTACTCCTCAAATATCTCTTGAATCTGCTTGTGCTGTTCTCTTGTGGTTCATGGGTTTTTCTGGGACTCCCCTTTCAGGGTTCACATCCTCATTTCATGACATTGGTAAAGCTTTATGACTTGCTTGGCCAATGATATATGTGCAGAGGTAACGTAGATCACCCCCAGACAGAAGCTGTAAGACTCGGTGCATGATTCACCATGACCTATAGCCCTAACACAAGGACCAACAGCAACCCTACATCTGATGGAGGGTCTATCAGCCTCAATTGTTGAGTGAAACAGCAGAAACCTGCTCCCACATGATCAGCATGTAGCATTAATGAAAAAATAAATTTTTTGCTGTTTTAAGTCCCTGAAATGTCGAAGTTATTTGTAACTACAACATAACCAAGACTATGCTGACAAATGCACCCTTTTTTCTATCTTCCTGACTGTTGTGTAAGCAGCAGGGTTAGAGAATTTTCTAGTTCCCTTGGAGTTCACTGCTATGAGATTTGACATTTTTTTTTGCAACTTCCTGAATAAACTCTTATGTTGGCATGGAAATAATAGCCTTTGAATGCCCAACTTCAGAGCTTGCTGAGTTCTTTCCAAGTGGCATTAGTTGAGGTTTTGGCACTTTGTTCCAGAGCACAGCCATCCTCTATCTGCATAAAAGTTAGCTGTTATCTTCTTTCCAAAGCCATCAAATCCCAAAATAGTATAAATTGGGAGTAGGCTAATATCTTCCTGGCAAAGCCCAGGGTCAGGTTTCAAGGGTACCATTTAACATCTAGCTGACAATGAATGTAACTAGATTATAATGCTCAAAGACCTACAGAATTTTGCTTTTAAGGAACTAACCAAACCAAAGCCATGTTATGACACTAACCAAGTGAGAGGAAATTAATATTGGTTCAGCCAGGCATTTTATGTATACTGTCTTGTTTGGTCTTCAGAACCACTTTGCGTATTAGATATTCTTACTCTAACTGACGAATCATTCAAATTGTATAAGTGCTGACCAAGGTCATGATAAAGACTCTGGGTCCAGAGTCCAGAGATTAGGGCTTCTTATAAGGTGTTTTGACTTCACCATAGACTCTTAATTGTGTCAATTCAGCTAAGGTTTAAAAATAAGCCAAATGCAAGCAGATGAGTTTGCTGAGTCTTCACTCACTCATCCAGCAAACACTGCCTACTACTTCGTGTGAACGGCAGTGCTGGAGAAAGAAAAATGGAATAAGAGAACACAGAACAGATAAGAGGAAGAAATTCCTGCTTTCAAGGGGCTCATGACATACAGTGGTACACAATGACATGAAGGCAGGTTAATTGCAATGTGATGTGATGAATGCACCAATTTATTTGTTTACCAAACATTTACTAAGGATTGAATATTTGGAGACAGAACCACAGCCCTAGTCTTCAGGGAGCTCACAGGCCCAGTGTCACAGGTGTTATAGGTGGAACAACAGAGTCGGCCTAGAGGGAGCATCAGGAGGATACAGCTGGTTTTCTCAGTTAAGTCTGTAAATTCTTCAGACTTCCTGAAGACTTCACAGGGTGATTCTGGAGACTTGATTTTTTTAATTGAGATGTATTTGTCCTATAACATTTTTGCAAGTTTAAAGCATACAATGTATTGATTTGATACATTTATATATGCCCAAATGGTTACCACCATAGCATTAGCTAATGCCTCTGTTGCGTCACATAATTATCAGGGAGATAAGATTCAAAAGATAAATTAACGACCAGAAAAAGAGCATTCCAGGCCACTAGTACAGCATTGTGGAGGCCCACAGAGCATGACTATGAATTCCTCCCCTGGAGAGAAAGGAAATCTTCCCAAAGGAAGTGACAGAGCCTTGAAGGACTTTAAGATGTGAATTTGAGTGGGACTAGCACAGACCTCCAGAGAAGGCAATGGCAACCCACTCCAGTACACTTGCCTGGAAAATCCCATGGACAGAGGAGCCTGGTAGGCTGCAATCCATTGGGTGGCAAAGAGTCGGACACGACTGAGTGACTTACTTTCACTTTTCATTTTCATGCATTGGAGAAGGAAATGGCAACCCACTCCAGTGTTCTTGCCTG
>NW_011494941.1:968206-968538 GCF_000754665.1 Bison bison bison
TCACACCATCATTGATTATCTGGGTCGTGAAGATCTTTTTTGTACAGTTCTTCTGTGTATTCTTGCCATCTCTTCTTAATATCTTCTGCTTCTGTTAGGTCCATACCATTTCTGTCCTTTATGGAGCCCATCTTTGCATGAAATGTTCCCTTGGTATCTCTAATTTTCTTGAAGAGATCTCTAGTCTTTCCCATTCTGTTGTTTTCCTCTATTTCTTTGCATTGATTGCTGAAGAAGGCTTTCTTATCTCTTCTTGCTATTCTTTGGAACTCTGCATTCAAATGCTTATATCTTTCCTTTTCTCCTTTGCTTTTCGCTTCTCTTCTTTTCAC
>NW_011494941.1:968638-1034482 GCF_000754665.1 Bison bison bison
GGAAATGGCAACCCACTCCAGTGTTCTTGCCTGGAGAATCCCAGGGACAGCAGAGCCTGGTGGGCTGCCGTCTATGGGGTCACACAGAGTCGGACACGACTGAAGCAACTTAGCAGCAGGGCAGACCTCACAAACGAGGTGCAGAAAGTCACCACCAGAACAAACAGAACAGCAGATGCCAAAGCATGGAAGCTTCTTCGGAAGCAACTACAAGCCTTTGAGTATGGCTGTGGTTCAAGGTTCTCATGGGGAAGTAGTAGAAAATGAAACTGGAAAAACAAGTTCAGAGGCAGATCATGGAGAGTCTTGATTGGTTTGCCAAGGAAACTAAAATTTCTCTTATAAGCAACAGAAAGCTATGGATGTAATGTCAATGCAAATTTTAAAAAACACACACTTAGAACAGAGCTTCACACACAGTAAGCCTTTAGCAAATATTAGTTATTACTATTTTTAATTATTGCCTTAGTTCAGGCTGTTACAATAAATATCATAGAAATAAGCAAGAGAAGTTTATGTGTCACAGTCTGAGAGGCTGGAGGTCTGAGATCAGGGTGCCATCACGTTTGGTGAAAGCCGTCTCCCTGGCTTACAAAAAGCCATTTGCTTGTTGTATGGGGACTCCACCCTCAGGATCTCATCTAAACCTAACTACTTCCCATAGGCCCCATCTTCAAATACTGGGGAGTAGGACTTCAATACATGACTTTGGGAGGGATACAAACATCCAGTCTGTAGAAATGGTCATTATAAAAAGGTGTTACAAGAAGGAAATAATATGGTAACATTAGCAATTTAGAGAGCTCACCCTGTCAGGCATGCGGGGATCATAAGTCAAGGGTTCCTTCTACCTGGCTCCCTCCACTGGCAGTACCTACTCATGTTGGCAGGTGTATGCGGGCTCCTCCTCTTTGCTTCCACATCCCCTCTGCTCCCCTCTTTCACTACTCTTGGTACACATGTCTGCTTATATGCTGGTGCCTTGTGTTAGATTATTAATGTCATGAGGACAGAGATCACATTGACCTCTTTGTCCTTAAATGCACAGGACTCCACATTCCCTCATGACCTGGGCTGGGGTGTACTCCACTCGGTTTCCCCTCCTCCCTCCATATTCCACATCCAGGTGCCTGATCACTTCAGCCTGCTCTGGTCCTAGGCTTAGGAAGTCATATTTCAAAAGTTCCCACTCAGATCATGGGTGGTAAGTATTATATCTGCTCCTCCCTCACCTTCCAGAACCATCTACATCCATGTTTTCAGTTGCTTTGCACTGGTCTTGAAATAGATGACAAATGAATTTTGTAAGCCCATCTAGCGAATGACCTCAGCACCCAAATCATTGCCTGGGGTCATCTACATTCTTAAATGTAGGGGAAAAGTTGAACTGCTTTTTCTTTCTAAATTCCCTGAACCATTGGTAAACCCCTTTCACCGTTATAAACAGATGGGAGATAATGTTACAACACAGAAAACGTTCTCTGTTGCTCTAGCTCTTCCTTCATGGTTCAGGACAGACTCATATTTCTCTGACCTTGGCTGTCTCTGGGGCTGACATGTCAGATCACTGGGTCTTGTCTCAGGCCTTCTGCCACTTGAGGCAATAGATAGAGAGCTCCTGGAAGAAGACACTGATTATTTTTCAGTATCATACTGTTAGGCTTCACATCACACTGACACTCCCCACCTGGATCACTTCACCATTCATTAATTCAAACAACATTTATAGAGCTGTTACAATGGTCAAGGTTGTGCTGGATTTCTGACGTCACAGAAGTAAGTAAGGTATATACCCTACCATGGAGAAGATGAAGCATTATTCCAAGATGAAATGACCATGACTAAAACTTGCTCACTCATATCAATGAGTTTGCAGGGTTTGTAAATAAAGGAATATGTATAACCACATGGCTATAATACAATTAATATAATATTGAGGGTAGCAAGGACATTAAGGAATAAGTATGTATATACATACATTTCAAATAAATAAATATATCATATATGCACATATTATATATATTTACATATATTATATATATGTACGCATACACACAACACTGAAGCTGAAGCTCCAATACTTTGGTCATCTGATGTGAATAGCCAACTCACTGGGAAAGACCCTGATACTGGGAAAGATTGAAGGCAAAAGGAGAAGAGGGTGGTAGAGGATGAGACGGTTGGATAGCATCACCAACTCAATGGACATGAACTTGGGAAAACTCCAAAAGATAGTGACAGACAGCAAAGCCTGGCCTTCTGCAGTCCACGGAGTTGCAAAGATTTGGACATGACTTAGTGATTAAGCAATAACAAATATAAATATATATATATATACACACCATATACCTATATTGATACACAATACTTATGTATATCTATCCTATATATAGACTACATACTTCCTATATGTATATTATATTAAATATCAGTATATATTTCATGTGTATGTATTTACTATAATGCTTAATATGAGCCACACCTTTTTAAAAATGGTCTTAGAGATTAACTCATTTAATTCTCATACTATCTCCATGAAATATGTACTATTATCATCCTGCACATTTTACAGATTAGGAAAGCTTATATATTTTAATGTACTTAGATCTACTAAGTTATTGAGCAAGGATTTGAATCAGGCAGATACTTTCAGAGAGTCTGTTATTAAACTGAATGCTATAAACTGCAAAGGAGGTAAATAATAGAATTTTTCCCAGCTGACAAGGCTGTGTTAGCATGCAGAATTTAAGGCAGGAAAGGAGTCCTTGATCAAATCCTCTGAGGTGGAAATTTGCAGACCACCCTCAAAGAATGGCAAAAGACTTCATTTGGTTGGACCACAAGAAGACAATGCCTGTCTTTAGCTCTGTGAAAAGGTCATGTGGAAGAGGGGCCTCATTCTGGAAGGCAGCATGAAAGTCATTGGGTAGAGGGTGCAGGGACATAGATAGTGTCTGGCTTCCTACCAGCAAAGATATACAGGAGGGGAGCATCACCACTTTTTGGCCCACCTTGACCTGTCTGAGTAGTCTAGTCTACTATTCCATTTTATAAGTAAATGATTTCACAAGGTTGACTTTTTAGTACAATGGCGCAGGAACCTAAGTGGTGTCCTCTCTTGCCTAAAGAGACCACCAATGTCCACAGTTGACAATAAAGGTGCTAAGGATATGTCCATGTGTCTAATGCCGTGAAATAAACCACCCAAACTTGAGAGCGTAAAACAGCAATCATTTTATTGTGCTCCCAGATTCTGTGAATCAGGAATTGGTAAAAAGCATGATGGGTACATCTGTTTTCTGCATTACAATGTCTGGGGACCTAGCTGGAAAACTTTGGGCTGGGGTGACTCAACGGGTGGGAGCAAGGACCATCTGAAGGCTCCTTTCCTCACGTGTCTGGAGTTGATGCTGTTTGTGAGAACTGCCTCTGAGACTATCAATCAGAACTCCTGTAGGAAGCCTCAGCACATGGCTGCCTGTGCTTCCTCACAACATGGCACCTGGATTCCAAGCATTACCACCCCAACAGCACCAAATGGAAGTTATGTTACCTTTTATGATCTAGTCTCTGAGGTTACATAGACTCTCTGCTAGTATAGTCACAAGCCCACCTAGATTGAAGATGAAGAAACTAGACTCCCATAATTAAAATGGGGAATGTCAAGATTATCTTGTAAGAAGGGTATGTGGGCTGGGAGACATTGCTGTGGCTGTCTTTGGAGAATGCAGTCTGCCACAGAGCTCATATTCAGAACCCAGAGAACTCCCAGAAGTTGAACCCAACCACCTCACTATGTGCAAAAATCTAGAAAAGCAAAATATAATGACTACTTCTTGAATCACCTCCCCGCAGAATTTCAGGTAGTTCAATACATTCCATTATAAATTCCCTCATATGGAATTCTTTCTTTTTAAGTGTAGCTAAAAATATATAATAAGAATATGCAATAAAATATACAACAAAATATAGTATATAATTTATTTATATATAATATTTATATTTGTATAAATATGTTGAATATATTGATCATATTTATATTTTATAAAACATTTTATAAGCTTTATATTTATATCATATAAAATTTCTACTATGTAACTATAATATTTATGAAAAGTATAAAATACAAATATATGTTATAAAATATAATGAGTAGCTAAAAAAACCATTTTGAACTTTCTTCTAAGCATCTGCTCTTTCTTAAAGATTTCACTTCTAAATAGTGGGGGGAAAAGTAATTTATAATCACTGTGACACAGAAGTATATATAAAAGAAAATACTATAAATAGCAAAAGCATTAAAAATAGTTCACTTGAATTAAACAAAGCCATGATTGGGAGCCATGGGCTTCCCTCGTAGCTCAGTTGGTAAAGAATCTACCTGCAGTGCAGGAGACCTGGGTTCAATTCCTAGGTCAGGAAGATCCCCTGGAGATGGAAACGGCAACCCACTCAAGTATTATTGCCTGGGAAATCCCATGGACAGAAGAGCCTGGCAGGTTACAGTCCATGGGTTCACAAGAGTTGGACATGACTTAGTAACTAAACCACCACCGTGATTTGAAAAATCTCAAATATGAATAAAACAGAAAGTCAGCGATACAATAGAATTTTATCTTCCTGTACAGTCACATTTTCTTTATTCTCCGATGAGAGGGTTAACCAATATGGCAAGCCTCCCTGAGGTGGATTTCAGCATATAAGGACTTTTTCAATCCAAGATTCTTGAAAATCATGACCTCCAAGTAAACAGATCTCATTGCTCTTCTATGGAATATCCTCCAGAGTCCTCTCTTCCCATCATGCCCCCGTCCTCCACCACCACCTTCCCCTAACCCAGTACCCCTCCCCTAACCCACACCGTCCACCGTGACTCAGCAGTGCTCATTAACCACCCGCAGGTGCACAGGCTTAGGCACATCAGATCTGACCCAGAATTGTTCACAGGAGTCAAATTATACTCACCCGCACACCAAAAAGGAGGTCTGCTAGAAATCTTTTAAAAACCGGGTGCTTAATTTATATGAGACGGTGTCTAGACATTTATTTTCTGGAAATATTTAACTTGGATAAGACATGTGGCCCCCAAGATGAATGCAGGATTGAAATATTTCACTTGAAAATTTGTGCAAGGAAACGTCTGGTTGAGTGCAATGAGGTTAAACATCGACATATTTTCCTAGGATGGAAAGGTCATCCTGTTTGCCATGTGCCAGCAGGACCTTGCTCTGAATACTCCTGGTATTATGTTAGAAATATAGAGTTTAGGTGATAATTGCTTTTGCTGTGCCTACTTTTCTGGAGTTATATATGCCTGTACATGAATCTATATGTGAATACTAACTTAGTCAGTGGGGGACAAACACTAAAAAGAGAAATTCTGGAAATTATATATAATGGAAGCTTTATTTGAATTAGAAATTTTTCCCTCAATATCTTAGACTGTAGGGTCCAGCAGGTTTTCCTATGTAAGGTCGAATAGTAAATATTTCAGGCTTTGCTGGCCATTCGGTGTGTCACAACTTCTCAACTTTGCCACTGTGGTGTGACAGCAGCCAAAGACAATACATGCATGAGTGGGTAGGCTACGTTCCAATGAATTTTGTTCCACAAAACAAGCATTTGCTGACCCCCTGTCCTAAAGCAGTAGCTTTTGAATTGTTTTAACTGTGACTCATAATAAGAAATGAAATTTATACCATCATCCAAAACTTGTGTGTGTGTGTCTGTATGTGAGTACTTTCACAAAAAAAAAAAAAAAAAAAACTACCTTCATAATGAACATACACCAATATTTTATATTCTAGTCAATGTGATTTTAAAATCATTTTTTATTAAAATAGTTAATTTACAGTGTTTCAGATGTACAGAAAAATGATTCAGTTATATATATATATACCTTTTTCAGATTCTTTTCCATTATAGGCTATTACAAGAAACTGAATGTAGTTCTCTGTGCTATATAGTAGGTCCTTGTTGTTATCTTCAAAATCATTTTCTAAACGCTGCCAGCCACCATCTAAGTTGATCTCAAGACCCACTAAAGGGTCATGACCCTCAGCTTGCAGAACCCTGTATCAGGCTAACTCTGTGCTTGTGTTTAAAGTGAATAGTCAGAAGCAGACAAAGAATCACTGTCCCTCTAGTAATGAAAGAGACTGCTTGCTCTCAGTCCGGAGCTTCTGTTGGCTGCTTGAGTTTTCCCATCTCTGGAATCTGATAAAAGTTGTGACCCAATAATCACGGAGAACACACATTGCTGAGAACTAGTACAGAAGTCTGAGCAACAGCCACAGGACAGGAAGCTGGATGCCTTATCTTTTCAAAGTGGAATGAAAAAACGGAATATTTTCTTTTTGAAATAAGTCTAGTAGAGCTGGCGGAAACGTTTCTCTAGATGGAGTCCCACTGGGCAAGAAAACAAGGAGGAATAACCTTTTTAATACAATTGACCAAATCCCAGTTAAGAATCAGACACCTCAGTCCTAACCCTGCCATGACCATTATTTAGGTGATGGTCTGGGCAGGTTACTCCTCTCTCGGTGCCTCTGCTTCCTTCCCTGTTAACTGAGTGACCTTGAACAAGTTTCTGCACCTCTCTGAACCTCAGATACCTCAAGTATAAAGAAATGTTAGCTGCCTTAGAGGATTGTGATGAGGATTAAATAAATTAATGATGTATGTAAAACACCTAACACAAGCCTAGCACAGTCAGCACTTGATTTGTAGGTGGAGAAGGCAATGGCACCCCACTCCAGTGCTCTTGCCTGGACAATCCCATGGACGGAGGAGCCTGGTGGGCTGCCATCTATGGGGTTGAGAAGAGTCGGACACGACTGAGCGACTTCACTTTCACTTTTCACTTTCATGCATTGGAGAAGGAAATGGCAACCCACTCCAGTGTTCTTGCCTGGAGAATCCCAGGGACGGGGGAGCCTGGTGGGCTGCCGTCTCTGGGGTCGCACAGAGTCGGACACGACTGAAGCAACTTAGCAGCAGCAGCAGCACTTGGTAATTGATATGTAACACTCTTGCTACTAGATATATGATCCTTAATATGTAATACCTGCTACCATTTCACCCATCTTTTAATTTTTTAAAGTTTCAGAGAAATTAAAACAGAAACATTAATAGTCCAATTACTTCCTATGATTTCTATACAAATTTAATAACTGTTAATATTTTGCCATATTGGCTCTTTCCTTACCTCTCTCTCTCTTTATATATGTGTGCACACACACACACACACACACATATATATAGTTTGTGAATTATTGGAACATAACTTACCAATATAAAAACACTAATATCTCTAAATAATTTCATATGCATCTCTTACAATTTTATTCTCTCATATGATATCATTATCATGCTTCCAAATTTAATATTTATAAAATACTATGGAATACATGTTTAGTATTTAACATTTCCCAGTAATTCTCTTTACAGCTGTTCTTTCTTTTTCCATCCAGCATCCAAACATGTACCACACACCACACTTGGATGTCACGTCTCTTTCAAGTGCCACGCGTGTGCGCTCAGTCATATCCAATTCTTTACAACCGTATGGACTGTAGCACACCAGGCTCCTCTGTCCATGGGATTTTCTGAGCAAGAATACTGGAGTCGGCAGCCATTTCCTCCTCCAGGGGATCTTCCCAACTCAGGGATCGAACCCATGTCTCCTGAGACTCCTGAGTTACAGGCAGATTCTAGTATACAATAGTTCTTATGCCCTTTTTCTTTCTTTCTTTCATGGCACTGACATTTTTGAAGAGCCCAGGATAGTTGACTTATGTGTGTTTGGTTTAGAATAAATGAGTAGAAACTGGGATTCTCACTGTAAAAAATTAAGAAACAAATCTGAATGAGTTAGCTGAGCAAGAACCCAATCATATTAGATTTGAACTAGGGATTTTAGACTTCACGTTAGAGTTCTCCAGAGAAACATACCCAAGGTGTATGTATAGCGAGAGGGTTTGTTTTTGTTTTTTTTTTAAGAACTGGGTCACACCGTTATGGAAGCTGACAAGTCCAAAAGCTACAGGGTGGGTCAGCAGGCTAGAGATCCAAAAGAGAGCCAACTTGTGATTCAAATCAAAGGCTATCTGCTGCAGAATTCTCTCTGGCTCAGAGAAAATTAGTCTTTTCATAGTCGGGCTTTCCACCAATTCAATGAGGTCCCCCCACATTATGGAGGGCCATCTGCTATATTCAAAGTCACATGTTTAAATGTTAAACTCATCCAAAAACATCCTTGTAGGAACATCCAGAATAATGTGTGTCCAACCAAGTTGACATTTAAATTAACTATCACAGACTTCGATAGAAGCAGAGATAGAGATAGGTTAACACATATACATTTATTTATTTATTTTAGTTCTGTACTGAAAGGTCCCCAAAGCAATGATACCCCTGTAATATAGAGCACACATAATGTCGAAATCTTAGTTTCTAAATCCCATTCCCCACCAAAAAGAACCAGAGCTCCTTGGAAAAAGAGCTGATTCTGGCCCTGGGACAAGGAATTACAAGGTAAGTCTGGAACATCTTATGCCAGAGAATGAGGAAGTACTGAGAGATCATTGGAGACACATCAAAAGGACAGACACTGGTTTAAAGGAATCTCTACTGGTCAAATCAAGCGCTGAAGAATTGATGCTTTTGAACTGTGGTGTTGGAGAAGACTCTTGAGAGTCCCTTGGACTGCCAGGAGATCCCAGTCAATCCTAAAGGAAATCAGTCCTGAATATTCATTGGAAGGACTAATGCTGAAGCTGAAACTCCAATATTTTGGTCACCTGATGTGAAGAACTGACTCATTTGAAAAGACCCTGATGCTGGGAAAGATTAAAGGCTGGAGGAGAAGGGGACAACAGAGGATAAGATGGTTGGATGGCATCACCGACTCAATGGACATGAGTTTGAGTAAGCTCCGGGAGTTGGTGCTGCAGTCCATGGGGTCACAAAGAGTTGGACACAACTGAGTAACTGAACTGAACTGAACAGAACTGGTCAAATCAATTGAGGAAGCAAAACAAATAATGCTAGTAATGATTTACAGCACACTCCACAACAATAAAGAGAAAAAACTATTAAGACCATGACAATAACAAAATAAAAGCTTGAATGGGTGCAAGGAGGGAGCTGTTTTGTTTTGTTTGTTTGTTTGTTTGTTTTGAATAGTTGCTACTAGAAGGGAAGATCTGACAGACTTCATTGCTGACAGACCAATCCCTGGACACAGGTAAACTGATTACTTGCCCTCAAGGAAACTGCCCTGACATTGATTGGGGGCAGGGGGAAAATGTAGGGAGAGAGAAATAGTTACTGAAGTTATTAAAGAATGGTTGAAACAAATTGAAATGATGATGCAGATGGTGATGGTAACTGTTTATGGAATAAATACCAAGACTTAGACCCAGCACTTCCCACTAGCCTATTTACACACATTACGTGTTCCTCCCAAGGTCCGTCTGAGAAAAGTAAGAGTGACTTAATCTCAGAGAGTCAGGTGGGGTGCCCAAGGTCTCACTGCTGCTAAACAACAGGGCTGGGATTTGCCCTAGACCTTCGAGGCCAGTGTCCCTCCTCCTGCCCCCAGCACTTGCCTGTGGCCTGAATATGGGAGCAGGTAACCAGAGGCAGATTCCAGCTCTGCCTCTCTGTGGCCTTGGATAAATGACTCTGCATCTCTGAACCTCAGTTTCTCCAGCCTTTTCTCAAAACCTTAGCACCTCTTGCTCTTCTGGTTGTCTCTCTTTTTTGTCTTACCTCTATCCCTGCCCACACCAGAGCTGCAGGCCCTTCCTAAAGAAAATCAGTTAGTCTATTTTCCATCTGCCCGGTACTTTACCCCGTTCATGTGCACAAACGAAAAAGGCAGGTGCCAGGAGAGGAAAGCCTCAACACTGTAGAATGGGTATCTTCTCTTCCATTGCTGCTTCCAAAGTTTTAAATGTGGGGCACATTGAATAAGGTTAGGGAAGAAGACGTGGATTAGTGGATCGTTGCTTGCTTTATAAAATATCCTGTACATACAGAACAGTTCAGAGACTGACAGAACAAACGGCTGAACCCACCACCTAGATCTAACAATGCTAACATTTTGCTGTATTGGCTTCAGATTTTTTTTTTTTTAATTAAAACATTTAGTTGAAGGTTCAGTAGAAGTTCTCTTTGCAAACTTCCCTGACCTCAATCCTCCAACTCTCCCCTAGAAGTAATTACTATTGCATAGTGTAAATACTCTTCCTGACCAGATATTTACGTCATGTAAAGAGAGTTCATTTTAAACATGCGGGTTTACTTTACATGTTTTTTTAAAATGTGTATAAAGGACATTATCTTGTCTGTCTTTCTGCAACTCACTCTTTTTTATTTAACAGTATGTGTCTGCAGTTTATCCCTGTCACTAAGTGGAGCTCTGATTCCTTCAGCTGTTGTTTCATATTTCATCTACAAATGACCAGTCTATTTATCCATTCCCCTACTGATGTGCTTTTAGATTATTTCCAACATTTCAATATCAGATAAAATGATGAAAGTGAACATTTTCTCTCCTTCTGCGCATAGGCAAGAGTTTATCTAGGATTTTTGCTCCCCAGAGGCAGCCCTGGTTGCCAGGGCATGTTCATGGTCACCTCTACTCACTGTTACTTCCCAAACTGATTTTACCAATTTTTAGCACCACCTTGGCATCCTTATCCTCATCAATCCTTGATAGTCTCTGTTCTTCTTGCCAGTCTGATGGATGACAAATGGTATCGCATTGTTCTCATCTGAATTTCCCTGTGATCAGTAATTCCACACATCTTTTCATGTGATTATTAGCCATTTGAAATGCCTGCTCACAATCGGTCAGTTTTTCCATTGAGTTGTTTGTCTTTTTCTTATTGACTTGTTTGAATTATTTATGTATACTGGTTAATCAGTTTTTAAAACTCGAATGTATTGTAAATATTGGAACAAGCTTTGTAAACTTCAAAGCAGAGTGAAAAAACATGGGTTTTTATTAGTATTCGTTTTACTCTTACACATGTCTTATCACCTAAACCAGAGCCCCCAGAGGACAGAGAATGTGGCTTCCTTATGTTTATTTATCCAGAGCGAGTGTTAATAGGAAGCAGCCTGGAATTATGGAGGAAAATTATGGCTTTAAAAATAGAAATGGAGTTAATACTGCTTCTACCACTCAGTAGCTGTGTAAGTTTGGTCAAGCCGCTGAATCCCTCTGAATCTCTGTTTCTTTTGTTCTAAAGTGGGAAGACTCTCTCCCAAGGTTGTTGTCAAGAATCACATAAGATAATGCATATAAAAGTGCTTAGTAGGGCGCACAGCACAGGCTAGATCTTAGTAAATATTAGCTGAATGGAAATACTAGTAAATATGTATTAGTGGTTAACTTAATTCTTCAATGACTGAATAATAGTAGCTTTGACTTAGTGACTATTTCTTATGCATTAGACACTACTCTACATAAACAGTAGATAAAAATATATTGTATTTTTATCCCTTTTACAGATGAAGAATCCCAGACTAAGAAAGATTATGTATTTTGGACAGTTTCACAGCTTATTAATCATGGTGTTAAGCTACGAACACTGATCTATCTTATTTTTGTCCTGAAATGTATTCATTCTTCCAACAATATTTATTGAATGTCTACAATGTGCCAGGTACTCCACTGGGTGCTGGGCTATTTCGGTCATGAGCTCTTTCTTTTAAGGAGCAATGTGTTTTACTATGGGTCTAAAACAGAAAGCAAACAGGCAAATAAATTGTGATTATATTATGAAACAAATACACAGCTCAGATAGGCTATGGCTGGGAGGTTCTCTTTACTAAGACGAGGAAATAATAGCAAGGTAACCATTTGAAGAGCAATCGCATTTCAAGCAGAGGCAGTGATAGTCCAATCCAGTTCCAGTTTATATTGTCAACTAAATTGAAACTATTTTTTTATTCCATATCCCTGACTTGCGGCTCCCGTTCACCCCGTTTAGCTTAACCCACAGCAAGGAAAAAAAGAGTGTGAGTGAGTCCCAAGCATCTGGGAAAGTCATCGCTCTGTCCTGGGCTCTGCTCACCCCCAGCCAGGCAACAGCCATCTGAATACCTTCCAGCTGGAGACCTCCCTCCTCCTACCAACTTCCCTTCCACGTCACCGTTCCACCTCCCAGGCCCCCAAGGCTGTGAACTTAGCCGCGTAGGTTTGGCTTTGTTTCTCAGGTAAAAACTTTTCACCCTCGTACTCCCCTCACCGTCATCAGGGTGGACATTTGCAGATTGGCCCTAACGTGCATGAGCTGAGAACCCCGGAGGATTGATTCAAGCCTGGAAGGGTGCCAGGTTTTCATTAAACCCCTTGTAAACCCACACTGTGGTTCTACAGAGCCACATCTGCCGAGGAAGCCATCTGTGATTTGTATCGTCGTGCTCCAACAAAGCGCCAGCAGTGTGAAAAACTCTCCCCTCTGCTCCACAGTGAACTGGAAAAGCAACATTAGTAATCACTTCTGCAGGCTCCATAATGACATATTGGGCATTGGCTTAAGTCTTAAACCACGGCTGATGGGCCCTGCCAACGATCTGGGCGAATCTGAGCTGTCCCAAAAGTTACAGGTCATCACTCATGCCCAGCTCTCTACCTGCGAGAATTTAGGTAAAGAGTTTGCACTTTGTGATAAAGGGAGGAAAGAGCAACTAACATTTAATGACTGTCTGCTAAGCACTTGACCACCTGGACAACTTTCTAAAGCAGGTATTATTATACTCATTTTACAGATGAAGAAACTGAGGTCAGTGATGCTAGACGGCTTCCCCAAAGCCACACAGATAAGTGACATGGCTGAAAGTTGAACTCTCCTCTCATAAACTCCAAAATCTGTGAGTTTTCCAGCGTTCTATAAAGAACTCTCGGGATCGCCTGCTAACCAAGAATTTGGTAGCTTGTTTTGATTTTTTTCCAGACTTCAATTCAAAAGTTCATTAAAAATTAAATCAGGAGGGACAGGTAGGACATCTTCCACCTTCAGTGACCTGGATCTAAATAAAACCACTCAATAATGGGATCTGCAATTATGTGACTTAAAGCCATGATACTTGTTTTGAACTGAATGAGCTTTAGGGAGCTTCCCTTCCCTGCTTCTTTCTTCCTCCTCTAGAAAGCCCAACCCACCCTGCCAAAACAAAAACAAAAAAAAACAAAAAAAAAGATACAGCCTGCTCCTGGTGCTGGAACTCACACCCAAAAATACAAGCATCCAACTGGTATCCATTTCACAAAGAGCATCTTCCAAAAGTTGGGATCATCTGCCTTTGCTGATGCTGCCTTTGGTGGTCTCCTGCAGTCACAATGCTAAGGCCTTTTTCTTCTGAAACCGCAGGTGTGCCTTTTCTCCAGATCTGCCTGGGGCCATGCATAAAAAAGGGCCAGGCTCCCAAAAGAAGGAGTGTAGAGAAAGCAACAGTTTACATCTGTAGACTTGGGGACTCGGAAACAGGAAATGGCAGAAAAAAGAGCCTGTGTTTTAGTCTAAGGTTTGAATCTTGACTTTGATGCCTCATCCTTGTGTGATCTCAGACAAATGTTAACCTTTCTGAGTATCCTTAGGTGGCAAGTGGATCTAACAATACCTACCATACAGGGTGACCATGAGGAGTGTCCAGGCATGTGGTAGATTTTAATAAAAGTGAACTGGCTTTCCTGACCTTCCACATTTACCTCATATTTGGCTGAGGCTTTAAAGAAAGACTCCCAAAAATGTCAAAAGGGTTGATAGGTTTTTTTTGGAATGATAGTTCTGATATTTCAGATGCTGTTGGATTGTCCAAAAGTTTAAGTCTCAGCAGCTTTTCCACTTCCCTCTTACAAACACCTAGACATAATTTCCTGATCTCTGTCCCATGGAAACCAAAAAGCACCTGGACAAAGAGAATCAAATCACATTGAAATCACTGAGTAGAGCTCACCCTTCTTCCACAGACAGACAGGTTAGCCAAAGGTTTAGCTTTTTTACAAAAGGGAGATGAAGAGGAAAAAGTGCTGACAATAAAGGAAAACTGCCGCTGCGGGAGAGTTTTAGGCTTGACCGAGATTCACGAAATACAATCACCCTGTGTGTTTCCATAGTGTAATCTCTACAAAGAGAACCCAGTTGAATTTCTGGCAGTCTCCCTTGAGCAAATTGCTCCTTGCCTCTGAACTTCAGCTTCCTCTGCTCTGCTCTGGAGACTGGAGATGATAATCACCACCTCACAGGATGGTTAAGGGGATTACAGATTAAATCCATCCAGCTACTAGGCTCAGTGCCTAGCAGAGAGCAGGTGCTTCATAAACGGCTGTTTTATTGCTTACAAAACACCCTGCATAGCCACAGCCACGCTGGATGGTAAGAATCACTGATCCCATTTTTTAAGATGAGGAAATGGAGATTCAGAAAAAAAAATAAAACATACTCAAGATCCCACAGCCCTGGCTTTGCACTGAGGGGATAGGCGCAGAGATTTATTTGGCTGTAAAGCCTGTTTTCCTTCCAACACACACATGTGCATGCGTGCATGCACACGCGCACACACACACACACACACACAGAACTGCCACATCTGTTCCGGCGGATGCAGAGAGGGGAAGGAGATTTTAAGCGCATTCGTCTCCATCTGAGTTGCTTCCTTTCCTCTGGCTCATTTGTTCCATCCTGAAGTCCCGGCTGAGGCCTCCACTGGGCTGTAACCTCCCCTCCCCACCTCTGCCGCCAACAAGAGCTCCCACACAGCCAAGAAGGCATTGGAGAAACCACAGTCCCCTCCCCTCCCCACCGCGTGCCTTTGAAGTGAGCCTGTCATCTGACCAGTACTGACTCCGGCTACAAATCCCAGACTCCTTTCCTACCTGGAGCCCCGGGTTCTCCTGTGGTTCAGGGCAGACACTAGATATGTCTGCCTTATATTTCATGGGGCTTAATTTCTATCCAGCCTGAATTGACTAAGCACCTACTCTGTGCCAGACACTAGGATTGGCCCTGGGAAGAGAGAAATGAGTAAAACACAGGCCCTGCCTTCAAAGAACCCACAGGATAGGACAGAATCGAGCTTGGTTCCAATTATTTAATAAATAATCACTGAGTATCTACCTATGCCAGGCCCTGTGCTGGGCACTAGCAAATACAAAGATATATAAGGTGTCAGTCCCCGAAAGAGTTCCAGGCACCTCAGCCTCCTAATTAGCACACAAGTACCTGCCAGTTATCCATTTCCCCCCATATCGGCCTCTGCAAGTCTCGGAACAAAACAACCTTTTGAGATAGACGTTTGAAAGGGCAGAAAAGTTCCTCTGTCCAAAACCAATCATGATGATGAGGACTCTAGAATCCAGGTCTGCTTTTTGTCTCAAAAGTTGCTGGGTTTTTTTGGCAGGGTTACGGCAGATTCGTTGTTCCTATTATTACCTCACATTTGAATGGTGTGCTTGAATTTTCCAAAGCATATTCCCTCTATTATCTCATCTGAGCTCAGCACCCCTGTGTCAAGTACTACAGGGCTTTTTGGGAGGCCTGAAGATGATGACAAGTCACGGGAAAGAGGACCAGCCAGCGCCAAGCCCTGCAAGGCCTCTTAGTTCTCAGAGGGCCCTGGGAAAGAGCTGACCTCGTTCCCTCCATTTTCTCTCTGAGGAAACTGAGGCTTAGAGCGTCTTTCCCAAGAACACAGGACTAGGCAAGAGAAATCCTGGGCTTGAACCCAAGGCCTGCAGGAGCTGTGCCTCTCACAGCCCAGTCTGTCCTCAAAGCAAAGTAGCACTCTCATCCTGGAGTGGGGCCAGCCTAGCCTACCTGGTGGAGAAGTGGGAATGGCTTCATGGGGTCTTGGCACAAGCTTGTCCTCCAGGCCCTAGGATTTTGGGAGACTCACCAAAACTTCTAGGCTTCCACTTGTCACAAGGGGATGCTAAGCTCTGCTCCCTGCATCCCAGGGTTCAGTAAGGGTTGACTAAGAAGTGAAATGGGTGGGAAGAAGGTTTTGGAGAAGTCTTAAGTGTGCAGGATGTTCTTCAGAGGGTCTGCTGACAGGTTACTGCAGAAACAGAAGCCCTCCAGACAGAAAGCATTCAGGGCACAAGCCCCTCCAGGAGCCCTGCTGGGAACTGGGACCAGCCCATCCAAGGGGTCCAGGCGAGGGCCATGGTCCCTGGAGCCAAGCCCCTGCCCTGTGATTTATCTGCCTTTGCCTTTCCAGCCTGGCTCAACTTGCAGATGCAGGGGTGGGGGAGGGGCTATCACAGAAACAGATGGGTCTGGTCACAGGGTGACAGTGTCCATGCCAAGAACCCACTTTGTTTTAATGAATGACACCAAACACTTAGGCCATAAACTCTTCAGATTGCTGTGTCTGGCAGTAATTACATGCCTCCCATTAATAAATCCTATTTCTGAATGGTTTACTGCACTGCACCCCTTTCTTCAAACACTGCAGGCTGAAACCTGTCAGAGGAAGCCAGAGGCAGGCTTGTGAAAAGGAGGCAGATGAAACAGAGCAGCTTTCTGGGCATGAAAGGGCAACAGCCTTGGGCAGGGAAGGAGTCACGGGCTGTGATATGCACCCAGGTTCCGGGTAGGTGGGAGGTTTGTGATTTTCACCCTTATAGTCAATTACTCACTGACTCCCCAAAATTCTGACCCCCAAATTTGTCTTGAGAGCAACTCCACTGCCTTAGTTCAGAATTCATCAGTCTCACCTGGAATACAGTGACAGTCCGTCATCTTGACACTCCCCAGCTCATCTACCACATGCTGCCAGAGTGATCTTCCCCAAAGAAAAGTCTGAATACTTCACCCTCCAGCATCAAAACTCTGCAGATGTCTACAGCATTCCAGGATAAAGCCCATGCCTCCCCATCAGAGCCCTTTGGGATTTGAATCCTGCTACCTGCCCAAGCTCACTTCCCAGAAATTACCCTTCCCACTATACTCAACCCTAGTGGGTCTCCAAGTGTGGTCCTCAGACCAGAAGCATCAGCATCACCTAGTCAGCATCAGCATACATCTCATCACATATTCTGAGAAATGCACACTCTCAGGTCCACCCAGGGCTACTCATTCAGAAACTCTAAGGTAGGACTCAGTGATCCAGTCTGTTAATAAGCCCTGCAGATGATTTTGATGCATGTCATGGCCAGAAAAACACCTCCTTAGCTACTTTTTCTTAAACTTTAATGTGGACAGGAACTACCTGGGGATCTTGGTAAAATGTAGATTCTGACTTCACTGGTCCAGTGAGTGTGTGTGTTAGTCCCTCCGTCATGTCCAACTCTTTGTGACCCCATGGACAGTAGCCCACCAGGCTCCTCTGTCCGTGGAATTCTCCAGGCAAGAATTCTGGAGTGGGTTGCTGTGCCCTCCTCCAGAGGATCTTCCCAACCCGGGGATCCAGCGTGGATCTCCTGCAGTGCAGGATGATTCTTTATCATCTGAGCCACCAGGGAAGCCCAGTTGGTCCAGTGTGAAGCTCAAAATTCTGCTGTTCTAGAAGGTTCCCAGGTGATGCTGGCACTTGCTACCCACACATCAAACTGGGCAGCAAAAGCTCTGGACTTCTGTGAGCTTCTCATGACTTTAAACCACACCTACCACCCCTTGCTTCTGCCTTTGTGTGTGCTGTTCCCTGTCCCTCCCCTCATTTTCTTTTCCTCCCTTTCTCATGTCCCTTTCCCATCAAACAATTCTATTCATCTATCAAAAGTCAACACAAAGAGTCTCTGGACTAAGAAGACTTCCTTAACACCCCCCACCCCCCAGGTAGATGGAAGCCTTTTTTACTCCTACTCCCACATGACTCTGCAAACATACACTGCATCAGAGCACTGATCACGTTGTTTGTCTGTAAGTGCTTCCCCCTCCAAGAAAAATACTTTAGGAACAGGATCTCTTGCATCACTGTGAACATAACACCAAAACAGTATCTGGCAAATACCAGGAGAACAATGGCTAGACAATGAATGAATGAATATTTAACAACCAGTTCTACCAGACTGGGACAAGTAGTGAAAAAAAGAAAGAAAGAAAAAACAAGTATTTGGGGAAGCTTGGCTACTTATTATCCTACCTCCCCTGCATGTGCGCTCTGTTGCTCAGCTGTGTCCAGTGCTCTGCAACCCCATGGACTGTAGCTCACCAGGCTCCTCTGTCCATGGGATTCTCCAGGCAAGAATACTGGAGTGGGTTGCTGTTTCCTATTCCAGGGGATCCTCCCGACCCAGGGATCGAACCTGCATCTCCTGCATGGCAGATGGATTTTTTTTTTACCACTGAGCCACCTGGGAAGCCCCTACCTACCATGGGACATGTATGAACTGCCAGGTTCCTTTTAAAAAGCAGGCAAGAGCTAACTCTGCTTTCTAAACCAAACCAGATGTATAATCCTAGAAGACAAAACACAGAGAGGTGGTCTCCCTAAAGCAGGAACCCCAGAGAAAATTCCCAGGAGAGAATATCCAAACAGGGTGTCAGTACATAAGGATTACTCAGAGAGGAAGATTCCATACAGAGAAATTTCACCAAGGACATGCTTTTATTTATTAATGTATGCATCCCCTCCAAAAGCCTTTATCCAACCTTCCTATGTGATAAGTACTTTTAAGAAGTGGAAATGTAAGATGAATTAGATCTCTTCTTTGCTCCCAAGAGGTCCGTCTTGTGGGGAAAATAGATACAGAAAAGCGTGAGGACAATGCTGAGTGACAAAGGCTGTGATTCAGATGTGCACAAACCATGGAGCATATGCTTTTCATTTTGCCAGGAGGCATGGGGACAGGCATCAAAGCAGAGATGATATTTGAGCTGAGTCTTGAAGGCTGAGTTCATTTTTCAGGAGGAAAATAGGGAAGAAGTGTATTTCAGGCAGAAGGCACAGGGCAATCACAGGAGCAGAGGCTCGAAGAATACTGCCCTTAGGGGGTGGTACTCTGATATGGCAGGAGAAGTGGGCTGGGGTGAAGGATCTCGCTAGGAAGCTGAGCAGAACCAGATTAATCATTTGGCAAACAATGATGGAGTACCAGCTCGGCACTGAAGCAAGCCCTGGAGATGAAGACAACCATAAACAACACGGAAATGGTTTCTGCTTCCCTGGAGTTTACAGTTCACAGTTCAATAGGAGTGGTGGGGAAAACACAAATAAACAAATGAAAAAAAGCATCTGCACATTGTAACGGACAATTAGCTGAGCCAGAAAAAGACTGAGAGCTTTAACTTCAGGTGAAATGAATAGGGAAAGGCTCTCCAAGGAGGCAAATTTCATCCAAGAAGAAAGAAAAGAAAGGGAGTAAGGAAAGGACCCCAAGCAGAAAGAGAAGATTAGGCAAAACCCCCAAGGCAGGAGGGAACATAGAAAATTCAAGAAACCCAAAATGGATGGAATTAATGAGTGAAGGGACATGACATAATTTGGCCAAAAGAGACTGGAAGGGTAGACAGGCCACACTGCCTGGGTCCTGCAGGCCGTGGTGGGTGTTTGTCTTGATGTTAAGCAGGGGAGACTTTTGAAGGCTCCTGAGCCTGAGGATAGCATGACCTAGTTTGGTTGGTATATTTTCTTTTCTCTTTTATTTTTTTCCAAATAGATGACTCTAGTTCCTTAATGAAAACTGGATTGCAAGGAGATTGGAGACAGATCCTCACTGAAGATTTCATAATTGTCCTGTTGAGAAAAAAAAAAAAAAAAACCAGGCCAGAACTAATCTGATGGCAGCAAGAATGGAGGGAGCAGCCTCAGGGGAGGGGTCCGCCTTAGGCAAACTCCACTCTAGGAGCCCCCCGGAAGGCAGCTTCCTCTACTTAAGGTGAAAATAGAGCAAGTTCTCTTTCAGGATGTATTGATTGAAAAGAGTAACTTTCTGCCTTGCAGCATGCCTTCTTCCATCTGCCTGAATTCTGGGTTGGGGAGTCATTTGGCTTAAGGTGTGAGCAAGCTCTATAATGGCAATATTCCTGGCCAGCACATGCACGGATGCTGGCAGGCACTTAAAAAGGCAAGGTAATTCATAGATTTTCCACCTTGCCACTGTTGGGCTGCCCCATGGCAACCTGCGCAGCCAAGTCTCCCACTGGGCTAAACTCCTGGGGAACTGTGATCTAAAGAATACTGGGGGGTTGGGGGGAGGTTGATTCCACAAAGACAAGGGCCAATTGCACACAGGAGGCATGGAGGAGCTTTCTTTTCTTAAACCCTCTAGAATGCCTGTCCTATCAAGACACATCATGGCATTTAACAGCATTTTAGGAAGAGAGATTTTACTGGGGCTTTTCAGACCTTTCAACACATCTTGCCTTTGATCTAAATGATCTCCAAGGAGAAAAGGAAACCCCATCCCCTACACTGTTGGTGGAAATGTAAATTGGTGCAGCCTCTGTGGAAAACAGTATGGAAAACTGTTTTCTCAAAAAACTAAACACAGAACTACCATATGACCTGGCAGTTTCACTCCTGGGTATTTATCTGAAAGAAACAAAAACACTCATTTGGAAAGATACATGCTCCCCAGTGTTCATAGCAGTATTATTTGCAACAGCCAAAATACAGAAGCATCCTAAGTGTCAACAGGTGGATAGATTTAAAAAGATATGGTGTGTCTGTGTATAATGGAATATTCGTTGTTGTTCAGCCACTAAGTTGTATCTCGCTGTTTTGCAACCTCGTGGACTGTAGCCCACCAGGCTTCTCTGTCCATGGAATTATCCAGGCAAGAATAATGGAGTGGATTGCCCTTTCCTTCTCCAGGAGATCTTCCCAACCCAGGGATCAAACCCAGGTCTTCTACATTGCAGGCAGATTTTTTAACCATCTGAGCCACCAGGGAAACAGGCATATTAGCTATACTTCAATTAAAAATCAATCAGTCAATAAAAGATCTTCAAGGATAATTTAATCCAACCCCCTTTTTGACTGATAGGCAAACTAAGATGCAGGGAGGAGTGACGTATCTGACGTCATGAAGCTTTGGTCTTAGCAAAGCTATAGCTGCAAGATTGGCTTAATTCTGGACTCTTTGTCTACAACTCCACACACACTTCTGTGAATAACTTAATGAGTATTTACTACATGCTGGACTCTGATTCTCATATCACTAGAGAAGTGAATTTTTAAATACATGTGATATTATAGAATAGAATATTGGACTTGTTGAGTATCTTGAATGCAGTGGCGGTCTCCATGATGAACCCCTGAGAGTAAGGGAACTGAGTTTTATTTGTCCCTACACATCCAGTCAAGGAACCAGGAAGATACAACTTTGATCAGGGAATGCAGGAACACATCCTTTGGTTGCTGAGGATTATTTACAGCCATAAAATGGGGCCAAGTAGTGACTGGTACAAGCAGTTCCAAGTAGCTCTGTTTGTGGGCAGGTCTCGAAATAAAGACCCTGCAGCACTGGGTGGGTGGCAATGAGTTTTTTTCCCCTTGCTGGTCAATTGCCTTTTCAGGTGGTCTTTATGAAGCCATCAATCTTTTAACCCTGACAGTCACTGTGACCCACTGCAGCTCAGGAAAGGAATCTTTCTTAATTACCAGACCTTTCTTGCTCCCCTGAGATCCTTGAGTACTACACCAGGTGGGGCTGATAGATGAGTCGTCAGGTTGTAGGAGCAAAAGAGAAGTGTCTTATTTGCTCAGACCTGAGGGCTCAGCTCGGAAAAGGCAATGGCAACCCACTCCAGTCTCTTGCCTGGAAAATCCCATGGACGGAGGAGCCTGGTGGGCTGCAGTCCATGGGGTCGCTAAGAGTCGGACACGACTGAGTGACTTCACTTTCACTTTCACTTTCAAGCATTGGAGAAGGAAATGGCAACCCACTCCAGTGTTTTTGCCTGGAGAATCCCAGGGACGGGGGAGCCTGGTGGGCTGCTGTCTCTGGGGTCCCACAGAGTCGGACACGACTGAAGCGACTTAGCAGCAGCAGAGGGCTCAGCTTGCTATCCCAGCATAGTTAGAGGTGAAGCCCTGGCAAACCACCCATGATTCATGTCTCTAGGAAAAGACTTCTTTGCTCCAGCCTTTGGAGTATTACTGAGGGGTTAATAACACAGACTTCAGGGTCAGACCCTTTAGCACAGATTCCCATCTCTGTCTGTTACTGTGAAGCAAATTGCTTGACTCCCAAGTTTGTATTTCCTTATGTGCAACAGACTCCCTTCACCTGCACCACTTTGAGAAGTTGGAAGCCTCAGTCCTCTGGCTACTTCACTTTCCATGATCTTACTCCTGGCTTTAAATACTTTGTTTGTACCAATGACTCTTAAATGTTTGTCCCAGACCTCTCACCAAAATCCCAGAGCCAGATACTTAACTACACACCTAACATCTCGACTGGACCATGTCATGGACATCTCAAACTTTATATGCCCCAAACCAACATCTTGATCCCTGCTCCGTCCTGTCTTCCCTATTTTTAGTAAATAGCAACTCCATTCTAGGACAGACCTGGGTATATAGACCTTCGAATCATATTGGACTTCACTCCCCTCTTCTGGTCCATCATCAAAGGCTGCCTGCTCTGCCTCCTTCAATCTCACCTTCTCACTACCCACCCCATTACCACTGAGACCCAAGTTCCCAATATTCCTGCTTGGACAATTGTAGCAGTCACCTCCCTGGAAAGTTTCCAACCTTCCATTCTTGCCCCTTTTAGACTTTGGTCCCTCAGCAGCCATGGTGATACTTTATAAAATCACCTTTTGATTTAAATCCTTCAGTGGGACCTCCCACCTCATTCAGTAGAAGCTAAAGTCTTAACAATGTCCTACAGGGCTCTACAAAATATTTCCTCCTCTCTCACAGCCCACACTTCTCTCATTTCCTCCCACCAGACTCCCTGTCATCCAAGTCATCCCAACCCATTCCATGCCGCCCCCCTCACTGTCCTCCAGTGAGCGTATCCCACCGCAGGGCTCCCTACAGATGCTGTTCCCTCTGCCTGAGAGGTGCTTCCCCTGCTTATCCATGAGACTCACTCACTCCCTTTTCTTTAGGTTTCTGCTCAAATTTCACACTATCAAAGACACCACCCCTTACTCTCCTACATGACAGCAACCTCCTCCTTTCCTGCACCATCATCCTCCATATTCTGCTTTATTCTCTCTCATTATCTTCAGTTCAGTTCAGTTGCTCAGTCATGTCTGGCTCTTTGCGACCCCATGAATTGCAGCACGCCAGGCCTCCCTGTCCATTACCAGCTCCCGGAGTTCATCCAAACTCATATCCATCAAGTCGGTGATGCCATCCAACAATCTCATCCTCTGTTGTCCCCTTCTCCTCCTGCCCCCAATCCCTCCCAGCATCAGAGTCTTTTCCAATGAGTCAACTCTTCGCATGAGGTGGCTAAAGTATTGGAGTTTCAGCTTTAGCATCAGTCCTTCCAAAGAACACCCAGGACTGATCTCCTTTAGAATGGACTCATTGGATCTCCTTGCAGTCCAAGGGACTCTCAAGAATCTTCTTCAACACCACATTATCTTACTGCCACCTAAATATTCATGCAATTGCTTGTTGCCTGAGAGCAAGCACTTGACTCTGTTCACCACTGTGTCTGAAACATCTAGAATCGTGCCCAGCCCACAGAGGGTACCTTATAATTATTGTTGAATCCTTAAATAAATACAATGGAGGTAATAGTTCGCCTTCATCTAGGATGATGGAGGGATTGGACAGGATGGTGTGTGTCACTCATCCTGCATATTGTCTGCAGGTGATCCTTTTCCCAGTGGCGCTTCCAACGTTACTGCAGGTCATGGTAAGTGATAGGGTAAGAACATCCTTCCAGCCCCTTTATACAAAAAGAGAGACCTTTCACTTCTTCCAGTCCTTCTACTAAATGTTTGCCTTCTTTATATCATTTAAGCAAACCTATAAAGTAGGTATTTTTATTATTCCTAACTTTGCAGCCTCAGGACTTGAGGTTTGGAGAGGTTAGAAAATTTAGATTATACATGTATAAAAGAGCATAGCATATATCAGGTGTGTAACACAAGTGCGATGACTCCTCCATCTAAAGTTCTGCCTCTGACTGGGAATTTAAGACCTGTTGGCCTAGTGGGCCTCATTAAAACCCAACTATCCCCATAGAACCAATTTTAAAAGACAAGAAAGAACTATAAGAACAGAGTGCGGTCCTCTTCCATAAATTGAGCCTATGAAGACATCTGCCTTTACAGCTTTAATTCTTTCATCATAGAGATAATTAGGTCAGCCAGGTAGGAACTTTTTCAACACTTCTTTGAAGAAAATTATCAGAGATGCAGCAAAGTGATTATGTACATGAACACACACATAAGATTTATCCCATGTTTCTACCTCCAAATTTTGCCAAATGGTCCTCTATCAGTTAAAGGAATATGGCAACAAATAGTATCAGTCATATACACACAAAAAAGACTGAAATAACTGCAGCCAACTGCAGATACAGATGTGGGAATGTGTGTAGTATTGTTATTGTTTAGTTGCTAAGTTGTGTCCAACTCTTTTGTGTCTCCATGGACTGTAGCCCACCAGGCTCCTCTGTCCCTGGCATTTCCTAGGCAAGAATACCAGAGTTGGTTGCCAAATCCTTCCCCAGGGATCTTCCCAACCCAGGGATCGAACCCACGTCTCCTACATTGGTAGGCTAATTCTTTATCACTGAGCCACCAGGGAAGCCCTGTGTGTAGTATACACATCCTATAATGTTGTGTATATAAAGAGATTCTGTAACCATATATAATAAAACATCAAAGGACTTATCTTTAAATACTGGGAATCTATATTCTTTGCACCTTAACTCTGTGATTTTTATCTCTTTCCTCCTTATCTTTATTTTTTCTGCAACGAACATATTCCATTTGAATAATAAGAGTTAAAAAGAAGATATTAGCCAGAAGATAGACAGCAAGCCTCACCTCTTCCCTAACAGCATGGACACTGGTTCCAAGCAGTCTACCAGTGAATCTGTCCTCCCCTATGCTGCTGCTGCTGCTAAGTCACTTCATCGTGTCCAACTCTGTGCGATCCCAGAGACGGCAGCCCACCAGGCTCCCCCATCCCTGGGATTCTCCAGACAAGAACACTGGAGTGGGTTGCCATTTCCTTCTCCAATGCATGAAAGTGAAAAGTGAAAGTGAAGTCGCTCAGTTGTTCCCAACTCTTAGCGACCCCATGGACTGCAGCCTACCAGGCTCCTCTGTCCATGGGATTTTCCAGGCGAGAGTACTGGAGTGAGGTGCCATTGCCTTCTCCGATGCTGGTGGATATCAAAGCATGGCTTTTCTCCCAGTTTGTTAGGCTCAAAACCTCCTGGTTCCTCAACTTTACCCCACTCCTCACCCTATTGTATACTTCATTCTAACACACAAATTTTTGCTTTGAAAGAATGGCCTCCAAAAAAATAACAATAATAACTAAAGAGAAACTGCAAGTATCAGTCCCATGGGAGGGGAAAGGAGATGCAAATTAAAATTAAAGTGACTAACCTTATTTCTTCTAATAACTTTACCAGCAATAACAATAATGCCCAATGCTAGCAAGGGTGCAGTGAAATTGATAGCCTTCTGCATTGTTGAGGATGTTGTATGTTCAACCCTGTGGGAAAAACAAATTGGCAATGTGAATTAAAAGCCATGAAATTAGTCACTCTATTTCAGCCAGTAATTCAAATTCAGGAAATGTATCTTTAAAACATAATAAGAGGTGCTGTCAAAGATTTATGTCCCAAGATGGTCATATTAGTGGAAAAAAATAGCTCTGGTATATCCACTCAATAAAATATGAAACCACTATTTAAAATGACTATCATGAAGACAGGGGCAATATGCTCATGAAATCTATAAAGGCACACCACTATTACAGTTCCGTGTAAGTCGTGGAGAAAACAGGCTAAAACATTCTCAAAAGAAACATACTGAATACTCACACTGGGTGCAGAAGAGAGGTAGAAAATTAAAACCTGAATTTTCCAGAACGTGAGCATGCTTCGTGAAGAATTTTTTAATCCATTCTAAATGAGTTGGGGTGGAGATATGCCTTCTTTGCACCTTATTGTCTCTGTGCCTCAGTTTCCGTACCTCTGAGTAGCATTAAAAGAGTTTCACCTTCAGGTACGCTCTAAGTATTGGACAGGATAATACATTTGACACATTAAATAAGCTAAGTCTTTAACATGCTTAGAACAATACCTATACATAGCAAGTATGCAATGCATGTTATTTTTGTTGTTCTCTGATCATTTATCTCTGCCTTGCCTCCCCATTCCTCTCCTGCCACATTGCTTGCGTGTGTGCTAAGTCACTTCAGTCGTGTCCAACTCCTTGCGGTCCTATGGACTGTAGCACGCCAGGTTCCTCTGTCCATGGGATTCTCCAGGCAAGAATACTGGAGTGGGTTGTCCTGTCCTGACCCAGGGATCAAACCTGCATCTTTTATGTCTCCTGCATTGGCGGGCGGGTTGTTTACCACTAGAACCACCTGGGGGGCCCCTCCTACCTCATTATTCTCAGGAATTTCTCTTCTCACTGAAATCCTTTAAGCAACTCCCAGCCGGATCTGCCTCCACATTCCTGTGTTCCTATCCTAAGCACAATTTTCTAAAAGCAACAAACAGACAAAAGCAAGCAAAAAGACAATTTGTCCACATCACTCCTCACAAACCTCCAACACCTTCCAAATCAGGGACACACGATTCAGACTCTTCAGTCTGACATTTTATGCTTCATGATCAGCCCTAAGATTCCTTCTAGACCTTGCATCACCAACCACAAAACAACCCTTTCCTCTGTTGAAAGACAGTACTAACTGATCCTGCACACCTAAAAGAAACTGGCCCTAGGCCACGTGGTGTTGACATGCCTGATTACACTTAATACTTACAATCACCTTGCTGTAGTCAGTATTATGATCATTTCACAGAAAAGGAAACAAGCTGAGATAAGGGACTTGCCCAGAGTCACACAACTAGTAAGTCAGAGAATGGAGATTTGAACTCCACCCCCAGCAGCCACACATACCTCAGGTCCTTTCTCCTTCTATTTCCTCCCCATGTGCCTGCCTCATGAAAACACCTTCCAGAACAGGCTTTCAAAGTTATCATTCTGCAAACATACCATGTTTCATGCAGAATCCACTTAGGTTATTGGGTCTACAATGGCCTATACACTCACATACACCCCTGCCCCACACACGAGCATGTGTGCACACCACACACACACACAAGCACATGCCCCATCTGATCCTTAATCTCTCTCTTGAACACTCTCCCTTCTTTTAAGACTATTTAAATACTTTCTCTCACAATGAAGAAAGGTCTTCTTCATTGAATTTCATCTACTGTTTTCTCCAGTTTTATTTATTTGGCTACATCGGGTCTTAGTTGCATCATGTGGGATCTTTGGTTATAGTGCACAGACTCTCCAGTTGCAGCTTGTAGGCCCACAATATGTGGGATCATAGTTCCCCAATCAGGGATCAAACCCTCATCCTTTGCATTGCAAGATGGAGTCTTAACCACTGGACCACCAGGGAAGTCTTATATTCCATCTATTTTAATAAACGATTTACCTGTAGTCGTCTGATTACTGAGATACAGGCTACAGAGCCAGCCAAGAGGTGGAAGGCCTGGTTCCATCAAAGGGAGCTTACTGTCTAGCAGCTGAATCTCTGAGGTGCCAACAACAAAAAGGGTTAAAGTCCTAACAGATGAGGGAGGGCCAGAGGAGGTATGGAGGGGGTTATTGTTATTTAGTTGCTAAGTTGTTTCTGATTCTTTGGCAACCCCATGGACTGTAGCTCACCAGGCGTCTCTGTCCACGGGATTTTCCAGACAAGAATACTGGTCTGGATTTCTGTTTTCTTCTCCAGGCATCTTTCCAACTCAGAGAATGAACCCCCATCTCCAGTATCTCGTGCATTGGCAGGTGGATCCTTTACCACTGAGCCACCTGCAGAATATCAGTAAAAGAGGGACCAGGTCCTGACTGAATCTGTTATCATAGATAAGTTACTTCTCCCTGGGTCTCAATTTCTTTCTATATAAAATGATATTAATGAGTTGAATGTCCCCTGCTAACTCACTTCAGTCATGTCTGACTCTGTGTGACCCCATAGACGGCAGTCCACCAGGCTCCTCTGTCCCTGGGATTCTCCAGGCAAGAACACTGGAATGGGTTGCCATTTCCTTCCCCAATGCATGAAACTGAAAAGTGAAAGTCAAGTCACTCAGTCGTGTCTGACTCTTCTCGACCCCATGGACTGCAGCCCACCAGGCTCCTCCACCCATGGGATTTTCCAGGCAAGAGTACTGGAGTGGGGTGCCATCGCCTTCTCCGAATGTCCCCTAAGTACGTCAATTTTCACCCCAAACTCAGCATAGTATCTGGCACATAGTAGATATTTGATAAACATTTGTCAAATGAATAAATAAACTCTGCCACTCTGAGGTGCACTTTATGATAAAGTCCAGATATGTGGCGGAGAAGGCAATGGCACCCCACTCCAGTACTCTTGCCTGGAGAATCCCATGGACAGAGGAGCTTGGTAGGCTGCCGTCTATGGGGTTGCACAGAGTTGGACACGACTGAAGCGACTTAGCAGCAGCAGCAGCCAGATGTGTGGAAGGGAGAAGAGAGTTCTCAGATCAGCTGTAGGCACTCAAGAAGAAATGATTCCTAAAAGCAGCAAGGGATCACCCTTCCCCTCTTTCTTGCAAGATCCAGGCCAGGTTTTCTCTGCAGCTCTGGCCCTTCTTTAAGCAGGGAGTGTTTAATTATTTTTCTGTGAGTCTGTACCCCAGCTGGATAGAGTTAATAAACCAGCCAGGTCTTTATCTTAACAAGGAGTCTTAGGATCAAATTCTCCCCTCATTAAAGGCCTAGAAATCTCCCTGACAGCAGTGGGAGTTCTGCAGTCAGCCTGAACATGGAATTCAGTTTCTTAGTGAATTCGTCCATGGGCAAGAGCCTTTAGAGGTGAAACGATCTGGGAGAGAAGGAAGGATGGAGGGAAGAGAGAAGGAAGGTTGGAGGGAGAGAGGGAGGAAAAAGAAAGGGGAAAACAGCCTCTGTTAGAACCCAGGACCCAGAGACAGGTAGGAAAGTGCTTCCTGAGAAGGGTGTGCTGTGGAGGGGGAGATGGAGTAGGGGCAGAGTGGGATTCTCATACACACCACCTCCCTGGACCCTCTGGGCCATGCTGGGGAATAGCTATTATCATCTGAAAGCAGACTGACCAACCTGAGCTCCCCAAATGGTAAATGTTGAAGCTTAAATGGTAAGCTCCCCATCCTCCTTACTCCCCAGCCTGTGCTCTTTCCATTAACTACACAGGTTTCCCCAAATAAACTTCAAAGCATGGCCATCACCAGGGAAAATGTTATACTCCTATTTCCAAGTATCACAACAAGAACCCTCTAAGACAGATGTGGAGCCAAACAGTTCTTTCTTTTTAAGATAATGCTGCATATAGTTATATATTTATAAATACATGTGTGTATGTGTGTGTATATATAGAGAGAGATTTAAATGTATACATAAAAGCATATTTATCTACTTTTTCTGCACTATTTTCCAGGGTATTCATATGTATGTGTGCCTGTGGGGTCCAACATGGAACTGTGAGAACTGAGTTTGAATCCTGCCTGGTTCATGCACTATGTGACACTGAACAAATTTCTTAATGTCCTGGAGATTTTATTTCCCCAGGCATCAGTAGAAATAATAATAAAGAATATCTCACAGGGGGCTTCCCTGGTGGCTCAGCAGTAAAGAATCTGCCTGCAATGCAGAAGATGCAGGAGACACAGGTTCCATCCCTGGGTCGGGAAGATCCCTTGGAGGGGGGCATGGCAACCCACTCCAGTATTCTTGCCTGGAGAATCCCATGGACAGAGGAGACTGGCAGGCCACAGTTCATGGGGTCACAAAGAGCCAGACACGACTGAGCGACTGAGCATGCACACACATGTCACAGAATGGTTTTAAAGATTAAACAAGAGAATACATTAGCCAGTTAAAAAGATAAATGCTGTGTGATTCCACTTACATGAGGTACCTGGAGTATTCAAACTCACAGAGACAGAAAGTAGAGTGGTGGTTTCCAGAAGTTAACAGGAGGGGAAAATGGGGAGATGTTTAATGAATTATCAAGTTTCAGTTTTGCAAGGTGAGAAAGTTCTAAAGATGGGTTATACAGCAAGGTGAATATATTTAACACAACTGAACTGTGCACTTAGAAATGGTTTAGATGATAAATTCTATATTAAGTATTTTTACCACAATTAATAAATAAGGGCAAATAGGAGAATACACATAAAAGGGCCTGCATAGTATCACACACACACCATGCCTAGTTTTCCACACACACACACAAGCACACACACCCAGGGGAACATGCAGTGCTCTTTTGTGGTGGCAATTTCAAGGCAGCACACTGGGTCCCTGTTTAAGAAAGCCAGTTTACAAATAAAGGAACAATCTCAGTATTAACTGCCTCATTTGAGAAGTACAACTGGTCACATGCTAATAGGTAGGGAGAAGATGGCACAGGGGCAAAGAAGTGGGAGAAACAGATAATTTCTCCATACTTGAGGCTAACACTTGATGCTTTTCCCCAATATTTGCCAGTGTGTCTGTGGGCTTGGGCAGCGCTGCCATTCATTCAGCAGCTCCTGAAGGCCAAGTATGTTAAATGCTTAATCCCACTGAACATTCCAATTCACCCATCACCATATAAGATAGCAATTAGCTCCATTAGGCAGATGGGACAACAGAGGCTAAAAGAGTCAAGTAACTGACCCAAGGTCATACGACTAGTTGATGCAGCTGTATTTTGAACTTGAATGTCTTCTTGTATTCCAAAGTCTATTTCTTCTCTGTTATAACAAACCTCCTCTCCTTTTCTTATAATGCTAATCCAGCACATTCCTAGATACCCTATAAATGCTGGGAAGTAAGTGTGGCTGTTGGGTGAATATATTCCCTTTAAGCTAGAGGAAGATGTGTGTGTGTGTGTGTGTGTGTATGTGTGTGTGTGTGTGTGTGTTGCTCAGTTGTGTCTGACTCTTTGTGACCCCATTGTCTGTAGCCAGCCAACCTCCTCTTGCCCATGGGATTTCCCAAGCAAAAATACTGGAGTGGGTTGCCATTTCCTTCTCTAGGGGATCATCCTGACCCAGGGATAGAAACTTCATCCCCTACATCTCCTGCATTGGCAGATGGGTTCTTTACCACTGACACCTGGGAAGGCCCTAGAGGAAGATACTACACCCTGAAGCATGAATGCAATGGATCATGGAGTAGACCAGGTAACCAAGGGGTAATTCTTTGTGTTAGTTCTAGCTTTTAGGGTCCCTAGGGGCTCCATAGGATTGCCCACTGGAGGGAAATACCAAGGTTGTTGGGTTCCCAGGCATGAGTTAGACCATCTACTACTACTAAGTCGCTTGAGTTGTATCGGACTCTGTACGACCCCATGGACTGCAGCCTACCAGGCCTCCCCATCCATGAGATTCTCCAGACAAGAACACTGGAGTGGGTTGCCATTTCCTTCTCCAATGCATGAAAGTGGAAAGTGAAAATGAAGTCGCTCAGTCGTATCCGACTCTTAGAGTTAAACCATAAGGGGCCAGAATTCAGGGCTGAAGGGGAGCCCCAGTGGTGGTAGAATAAATAAAGCTGATTATCAGGGTCAAGAGGGAAAGTGAGTCCAGAAATTAAAACAGAAGCAGGACTTGAAAGCAGCATGGACCAAATGTAGTACAAAAAAAGCACAGAATGGGCCCCACCACCATGTCTCAGAAGCTTTCCTTGAGGACAAAGGAAATAGTGGGTTTCCCCCTCAAGCAGCCCTTGGAACATGAGTGGGCTTAAAGACCGTGCAGGGGAAACCCTTAGCATGTTTCTGAAATGTGCCTTTAATTATTGAGTGTGCCACGTGCACTAGCCTGTGAGCCAGAGCTCAAGGATGAGTGCCTGACTCCACTGATACTTCTCATCTGTACCAGTTCAGTCACTGGTCAGCCTTACAAGGGAAACAAGATTTAGGTCTTCCCCTCCACCATCCCTGGAACGTATTGTCAGAAAACAAGCACTATGGGTTTTTGAGAAATTGAACTGTGCCAAGTAAGCTTCACACTGGCCGGAGGATACATCGTGTCACCAAATGCTGAAGGAATGATGGCAAACCATCTGAAGACAGCAGGGAGAGGAGGGCTCTCGGAAAAGGGTCTTAGGTCTGGGACTGAGTGCTCTCAGCCCCTTCCTCTGGCTGTCTCAATTCTAAGATAGTGGTGCTGCAGTTGGCAGTGATGACATTCGGTCTGTGCCCATCACTCAAACCCCACAGGCTGATTATAAGATGGCCGCAAGCAGAGTGCTTTTGCCAAACCAGAAGCTTTGGTCTTGCTATTTGCTCTCTTGCCTATCGGGTGACAGGAAAACCAAGAAAATGCTGCAGCCCACAGCTGTCTTGTGCCTCCCTGGTGGCTCAGCAGTAAAGAATCTGCCTGCAATGCAGGAGGTGTGGGTTCAATCACTGGGTCAGGAAGATTCCCTGGAGAAAGAAATCACAACCCACTCCAATATCCTTGCCTGGGAAGTCCCATAGACAGAGGAACCTGATGGGCTGCAGTCCATGGAGTCATGAGTCAGACATGACTTAGAGACGAAACGACTACCACCACCACAGCTGTCTTGTATTTGGATGTCCCCCTAGTCCTTGGAGAAACAGGACCAAGAGAAAATGATGTAGACTTGGAAGAGTGCCTCCCAGAATGCGAAGTTCTTTCACCTGCCTAGTATCTAGTAGGAGAGAAGTTATCTGCACATAGCACAGGAGAAAATCAAAGTCCTACAACATTGGCCTCTCCCACCTCTTTAGAGAGTCTCCACACCTCACAAGTAGGTGCATGCTTAGTTAAAGCTATACTAATCTTCCTTCTGTTCCTTGAACTCTCCAAAATCAGTCCTACCTCACTCCCACCTCAAGGCCTTGGCACCTCCTGGGCACCCTTTGTTCTCTCCTTCTGGAATGTGCTTCCCTATCGATTTACATGCCAGGTCCTCCTCCTCACTCAAGTTTAAGCTCAAATGCCACCTTTTCCAGGACCCCTCTTGTCCGTCCCCACTTAGAGCACCAGAATTCAAAGCTAGATCACCCCTCTTCTGAGGGGCAATGCAGAAACTGCCTTTCAGTCCTTTGATGTCAAAATGCAAGTGAACTTCCTTGTCACTTGTTACAAATCTAACACCCATCTATGATAACCCTTACCATGGGGCATTACTTTGATGGGGGAGAGTGAGTCCTGCTTCTGATCAGAGCAGGGGCAGGAGTCCTGTTCCCTGGATGTTCCTACCCAGCAATGAAGGTCACTAACACAGAGGCATCTAGGCTGGGAGAGGCTGGTGAAGGAGGTTTGTGAGAAATTTTCAGGCTAATCCTTGCTAGAACGCTTTGTCTAAAACCTAGAACCCAGCGATGAGTTTGATGGGAGGATTTTTAGGCTGTGCCCTGAAGAACACATTATTAATCTTCTAATGGTAGTGGTGCTGGTGCTGGTGGTGACCCAGAATCCCCTCCCACACACAAGCAGGGTGAGTGTTTCTCCTACACACTTACACTCAGACACCAGACAACCATGCTCCGTGGTGAAATCCCACCGCCTGTTCACCCACCCACTCCCCATCACTGGGTCTTCCGTGTCCTGCCTTTTGTATGTATGCAAGAGAGGGAAGGCTCGACACGTCCCTGAGAAGAGCTGAAAGCTGAGAAGCACAAACACTGGCCTGAGACACAGAAGACATGGGTTTGGATTCTAAATCCACCCCTTCCTAGCTTAGTGACTTTAGGGAAACCATGTGATTGATCCCTCTGAGCTTCTGTTTCTCACCTTAAAACAGAGACTTGATAAATCATATAGAGAAAGACAAATATAGGATATCACCTGTATGTGGAATCTTAAAATGATACAAATGAACTTATTTACAAAACAGAAATAGACTCACAGACATAGAAAACAAACTATATAGTTACCAAAGAGAAAAGGAGGTAGGGAGACAAATTGAGGGTTTGGAATCAATATATACACATTACTATGTATACTGGGTTGGGCAAAAGGTTCATTTGGGTTTTTCATAAGATGTTATGGAAAAACTCAAATGAACTTTTTGGCTAACCAAATATAAAATAAGCAACAAGGTCCTACTGTGTAGCACAGGGAATTGTACTCAATATCTTATAATAGTCTATAGTGGAACAGAATATGAGAAAGAATGGGTATATCTATATCTATACTGAAATTTTTCGCAGGACACCTGAAACTGACACAACATTGTAAATCAACTAAATTTCAAGTCAGCGTTTCATAAATAAATAAATAAAACAGATTCGAATCTAACCTTAATCTACAATTCTGTATAGAAAAAGCAAGAGAATTCCAGAAGAACATCTACTTCTGCTTCATTGACTATGCTAAAACCTTTGACTGTGTGGATCACAACAAAATGTGGAAAATTCTTAAAAAGATGAAAATACCAGACCACCTTACCTGCCTCCTGTGAAACGTGTATGTGGCCAAGAAGCAACCGTTAGAACCAGACATGGAACAACAGTCTAGTTCCAAATTGGGAAAGGAGTACATCAAGGTTGTATATTGTCACCCTGCTTATTTAACTTATATGCAGAGTACATCATTAGAAATGCTGGGCTGGATGAAGCACGAGCTGGAATCAAGATTTCTGGGAGAAATGTCAATAACCTCAGATATGCAGATAACCTCACCCTTATGGCAAAAAGCGAAGAGGAAATAAAGAGCCTCTTGATGAAGGTGAAAGAGGAGAGTGAAAAAGCTGACTTAAAACTCAACATTCAAAAAAACTAAGATTATGGCATCCGGTCCCATCACTTCATGGCAAATAGATGGTGAAACAATGGAAACAGTGAGAGACTTTATCTTCTTGGGCTCCAAGATCACTGCAGATGGTGACTGCACCCATGAAATTAAAAGATGCTTGCTCCTTGGAAGAAAAGAGGTGAAAAACCTAGACAGCATATTAAAAATTAGAGACATTACTTTGCCAACAAAGGTCTATCTAGTCAAAGCTATGGTTTTTCCAGTAGTCATGTATGGATGTGAGGGTTAGACCATAAAGAAGGTTGACCGTCAAATAAATGATGTTTTTGAACTGTGGTGTTGGAAAAGACTCTTGAGGGTCCCTTGGAGTTCAAGCCAGTCAATCCTAAAGGAAATCAGTCCTGAATATTCATTGGAAGGACTGATGCTGAAGCTGAAGCTCCAATCCTAATGCAAAGAGCCAACTCATTGGAAAAGACCCTGATGCTAGGAAAGATCGAAGGCAGGAGGAGAAGTAGATGACAGAGGATGAGATGGTTGGATGGCATCACTGACTCAATGGACATGAGTTTGAGCAAGCATCAGGAGATGGTGAAGGACAGGGAAGCCTGGGGTGCTTCAGTCCATAGGATCACAGAGTCTGACACGACTGAACAACAATTTGACCAAGAACACTACATAAATATGAGATTCAACAATTTGGCTCAATTAAAAATAAAGAGAGAGGACCAAAGAGGTGCTGATGTTACATAGAAAAATTATTTCTTTCTTCTAACTGCCCCAGGTGAGACAGTAGCCTTTATTGTAATCAGCGGTAGCATCGATTTACAAAGTCTCCCACTAGGATACCTGGATACAAGAACCCTCCTTGAGACTTTGAGAATGATTTTATTTACATATGTTTGAATCACAAACAAATATTCAGAAGCCTGCCTACTCCAAGTGCACAGAGAATGCCTTTATTATTATAAGTTTATTCTTTACTTGTCTTCTGACTTGACAGATGGCCTCTGCCTCTCTGCACCTGCCCACCCCAACCTCCCAGGAGCTGCATATAGTTACGACCCTTCAAACGGTGATTATCACTGATTTACTTTCAGCAAGGTGCTGGGCATAGTATTATCAGTTATCACTAATTTTCTCTTATTCTCGCTACAATCCTAGGTGATAACTGCTATGCTTATCCTCGTTACACACACAAGGACACTGAGGATCAAAGAGGTTAAGTGACTTGCCCAGGGTCCCACGGTGCTGAAGTGACAGAGCAAGCTATTTGGGCTCTTGTGGTAGTAGTTTAGTCTCTGAGTCATATCTGACCCTTATGACCCCATGGACTGTAGTCTGCCAGCTCCTCTGTCCAAGGGATTTCCCAGGCAAGAATACTGGAGGCAGTTACCATTTCCTTCTCCAGGGGATCTTCCCAGCCCAGGGATCCAACCCACGTCTGTAGCATTAGCAGGCAGCATCCTGCATTGCCAGAGGATGTTCACCACTGAGCCAGCAGGGGAATGCTAACGTTTGGGCTCTTAAAACCTCACTTTACCCACTGCAAAGGGGAGACAGTAGAGCTTCCTATCTGACCAGTGTCCTCTGTCTGTTCTATCAAAGAAGAGGCCGTGAAGGGTGATCCACCCCTCCCTGCCCACCCCCAGCTCCTCCTTGCCAGAGACCTCGGGCCCACATAGCCGTCCACGCAGCCATCCGCACAGCCAGCTCTGACTTCCCGAGCCAGCCATCCAGGGGAAGTCCACTTGTGGCTGATCAGCAGGACTTTCCACTCCACAGAGGACTCCAGCCTTGCCAAGTTCTCCAGCAGCCAGGCTCCGGGACTGGGCCTCATGTGTTCCCACTGCATAAGTGTTATTCCAGCCAGTTCCCGGAATCGGAAATATGGCAAGCCATTCACCTGGTGGGGAGCCTTTGCCCGGGAGGGACACTTGTTTGGTTAGCTGTGTCTTCAAGGCCTTTTCCAGGAGATCAGCTTGTGAAAAGTGTTGTCTAGAAAAACCCATTTCTTAAGTCAAAGTGGCTTCATTTTCCCTATTCTCAGTCCCCCAACACATTTCCTCCCAGTGATCTTTCAAACCCATGCCAGCAGCCTCCTCCCTGGGTCAGGCCCCCATCTCATGGCCTCTTTGCAAGTCTTCCAGCTTTCCTGCCTCCAGCCAGGCCCAGCTAGGCCAACATCTACATGTCAGCCAGGAGCATCTTTCCAAATGCCAATTTACTGCCTTGCCTGAGCATAATATCCCTCAATGGCCCTCTAGTATCTAAAAGATAAATACTTTTCTACTGTTTGGTTTACATTAAGAAAATATTATAATAATTTGAAAGAAAATATTTTAAGATATGCTTCCCTCCCTAGACTGAAAGCTTCTTGAAATGGAAAGAATGTCTTTTTTTGTCTCTGTCTCCCTAGAACACGGTGCCCTATAAACAGTAGGTAAGAAGTCAAAGAGTCTAGTTAATCAGAACTCATGAGGAATAGATATCCAGTGTAACTAGACTGGGGTGATAAAATTCTAGCCAAAACTATTTAGTCAATATGTGTAGTATTATCTAAAATAAAGAAACAAATTCCATCATAATTTTTGTTACTGCAAATGGTTCTTGGGACTTCCCTGGTGGGACAGTGGTTAAGAATCTGCCTACCAATTCAGGGGACACAGGTTCCATCCCTGGTTCGAGAAGATTCCACAGGCCACAGAGCCACTAAGCAGGTGCACCACAACGACTGAGCCCACGTGCCTAGAGCCTGTGCTCCACGACAAGAGAAGCCACCGTAATCAAGAGTCCATGCGCTGCAGCTAGAGAGCAGCCCCACTTGCTGCTGCTGCTGCTGCTAAGTCGCTTCAGTCATGTCCGACTCTGCGTGACCCCATAGACACACAACTAGAGAAAGACTGCATGCAGCAATGAAGACCAGGACAACCAAAAATAAATTTTGAAATTATTTTAAAAAAATGATTCTTAAACCCTCTTTATCAATGTGTATTAGGCTAGAACTCCCAGTTTGGACACACTGCGATCCATTTGTCCAAATCTCCTGTGTCTTGAAGAAGACAGTACTCTTCAAGACAGGCCCTGATTTTGATGAGCTCGCAGGACAGAACCAGGGAAGTGAGGAGTAATTAGCAGGAGAACAGTCTCAGCCCCACAGTCTCCTCTCTTCTGTTTGGAATGCCAGTCATAGCCTTTCTTGCAGTTTGTGTCTCAGGGGTCAAATCCATGCTGTATCATGTACCAGCCCGTGACATGTGGCAAACCTCTTCATTCTGGAGACCACATCTTTGCATCTGTGCATGGATTAGTTGTGAAAAATAATCACATATGTGTGTGTGTGTGCATAAACATTACTTATGTACAATGCTGTCTCCCCTGTAAGACTGGACACTTGCATTGGAGAAACTGTGTTTCCTGCCTTCATTTAAGGTCCTAGAAGTTGCTCTTGAATTGATTGGGTGTTCAGGTGATGATTTGGGGCAGGAGTTGACACACGACCTGGATGTGTTAGCCTCCCTGACCTCTAGTAGAAACAAAGCCAAGTTTTAGCACAGCATGGATCCCTAACTCAGGCTGGAGAATGCTCACTGCCAAGGGGAGGCAGCAGACAGTTCAAGCTTCCAAGAGACCATCCAGGGGAAACGTTTTGTTCACTTCCTGACCGACTCTGCCTAGCTTTAGACGTCTCGTGCAGTTCCACAGGCTCAGAAACCTGATTTTGAGGGCCCCCAAGAGCTGATCGTTCTCTCCGGCACACCAAGAGCTAGTCCCCTGGAAGCAGGGTTGCTGATGTGCTGTTGTATTAATACAGAGAGAACCAGGAAGTACCAACTCATGGAGGTGGAACCCACACCTCAGCACAAGCAGTGGCTTCTCTCCCCATGGGCCACGCTGCTTGGGATGTCACATCATACTCCAAAGGTTGCCGCATGAGCTGACTATCAGCACAAGAGAAATTAGATGAATAAACTCTCTAATAGCACCTAATTAAGATAACCTCATGTGATTCTGAGCGCACAGCCTGGACAGAGTGCCAAAACGTCCCTCTGTGACTCTGCTTTCCTTCCTTCTTCAAATATATTTGAGATCTATGGTCGGATTAAGATCAGCTGACTCTCACAGTCCTGCGAGCCATCCTGTCTCCTTTCTAATCCTCTGTGCCTCTCTTAAACTTTAACTCTCAGAGGATAATCATGTTTCCATATTTCTGAGTTCTCCCAGGAAGTTGCTTATAATCCTGTGTGCTGGCAACAAAAATTTTCCTTGGGAACAAACCAGTGGAGCGGAATGAGCATCAAATCTACAGTCAAGAAAGTGGGATTAAGAGCAAGCTTAGACACTTGGATGAAATGAACCACCTCCCACCATCTGTTCCACGGAAATGAAATGCTAATAACTCGTCTATGGTAATGACAAGGGTCAAGTGAAGTCAAGGATGTTATCAACCCCATATGACTTGCTAGTCATTATTTCAGTTTTTTTCTATACAGTCTGAAAATAAGAAGCATACAATTTGACCCTTACTCAGCCAGTGTGTAACCAACAAAAATGGAAAAACTGTTTGTCAAATATGACGCAGGGTTTAACAGTCAGCCACTGTCTTCTCTCCCAGATTATTCATGTCTCTTCTCCATCTGAAATACTGGTCCCAGACAGCCCTAAAGGATACATCTGAGGAAGCATCCAATTGGATGTACTTCCCGAAGAGCTGTCTGGGGAGAGGCTGGATGTTTTTGCCCCATCTTTCACATAGCTAGAAGTTCCAGTGCTATGAAAGCCAAGAATTGGGTGGAGATTCATCCAGAAAATAGCCAGACATTCTGGATACCAGAAGGAGTTCACTTGGGGTTGGATTGATTCATCTGTCAAGTAGTAGCAGACACAGGGATTCTTTCTTAATGAGAGCTCACTAGCCCACCCCTTGTAGAGTATGAACAGCATGAACAGTATTTGGCAGATACATCTACCTACTGTAGGGTCATCCGTCCAGGATCATTCAAATGTGACTCAAGGAACTGGGAGTTCCTTGCAAAACATTCGCTCTGTTAATTACAGAAAAGTACAGTATTAAAACCAAAGCAGATACTGACTCTCAGCTTTTTTATCTTCACTGTCATTGACTTTCATGCCTCAATACTTCTTAACACCTGTTCTTCACTTTGAATCTTCACTAGTGGCTCAGATGTTAAAGAATCTGCCTGCAATGCAGCAGACCTGGGTTTGATCTCTGGGTCTGAAAGATACCCTGGAGGAGGAAATGGCTACCCACTCCAGTATTCTTGCCTGGAGAATTCCATGGGCAGAGGAGCCCCACAGTCCATGGGGTTGCAAAGAGTTGGACACAACTGAGTGACTAACACCCATGCATTCTTTTCCTCAGCATGAAATAACTCCTGACTGTAATCCCCTCAGGCTATGACCATCTCTACCCCCCCACATCCATCTTTTGCTTGTCAACAATTGGCAGAGGAGGGAGGGGACACAAAGACCTTACCTATAACTCCCTAGCATCTAGCAAGGTGTCTAGAAGTAGTTCATTGAGTGTTAAGTGGATGAATGAATGAATGAATCAATGAATGAATAAATGAGTAAGTGGAAGAATAAATCAAAGAGTTAGTGAATAAGTAAATTAATAAATTAATAACCAGAAACCTGTGTTTTCCTTCCTCAAATATAAATTAGTTGATTTCCTTGTTTTATTCTAGGATGGCCTAGACAGCATGATTCTCACAACAAAGGAGAAAAACAGGTCGATTAAACCAGGGGAATAAAAATGGGTTTGGGGTTGATTGGATCTAAGATAATCTGGGCGCAGTGCTAACGTCTAGGTACACAAATGGGGTATGAGCTCTGAACAGTAACCTGCTTATTAAGGCAATGGTTTGCTTTTTAAAAGCTCACATTGTGTCTCCATAGTGAGTGGCCTGAGTCACCACTACTTCTCTTTGCATGTCAGAACAGGGTCCACAGAGACAAGAATTGATGCTTTTCAAGTGCCCAGAGGTGTGTGCTTTTCTTTTGGTTGTTGCATAATGTAAACAACCTATCCTCCATTTCACCACTGAGAAATCTGGGACTCCAAGAGGTGAGGTGACCTGCCCAGAATCACATCACTTGTTCATGGATCTAGGGTTCTAATCCAGGCCAGTCTAAATCTAAGTCCAGGCTTTTCCCACCATTTACTAAAGATAACTAAGTTAGTGGTTCTCAAACATGAGAATACTGGAGGGATTGTTAAAACACAGAAGGCTGGTCTTCACCTCCAGATTTTAGTCAGAATGGGTTGGGGTCTGAGAATCTGCATTTTTAACAAGTCTCCCAGTGAAGATGCTGATGCTGGTCCAGGGATTACACTTTGAGAAACATTTGGCTAGGATATCAGAAAGGATTGTCATTAGTAAAACCCAACTGGAGGTAATTTGAGCCCTAAAGGAGTATTTTACCATGTCCTTTCACCCAAAGGAAGGAATATAATTGAGTCTCAAATAGGTCTGGAACCAGAGACAGGCCTCTATCTCAGCTTTCATCTTGGCTTCTCTTTGAAATTTGCTTTATTTGTCTTCTATTTATACTAGCTCCTGAATCTGCCCTCCTATCCAGAGATAGACCACCAGACAGGCAGCATTTTCCAAGGTGATACCATGAAAAGCCAGCAACCCAAAGAAACACTGACTCTCTCATTGTTTGTTGTTGTTGTTATTCAGTCACTAAGTCATGCCCAACTCTTTGTGACCCCACGGACTGTAGCACACCAGGTTCCTCTGTCCATGAGGCTCTCCAGGCAAGCATACTGGAGTCGGTTGCCATTTTCTTCTCCAGGGAATCTTCCCAGACCAGGGATCAAAGCCATGTCTCCTGCATTGGCAAACAGATTCTTTACTGCTGAGGGACTCTTTCACTGTGCCAGACCCAAATTCATGAGACTTGCTTGAATGGGACACCCATTACTGGTCTATCCTGTGACCAGGATAATGATGCAGAAGGCACTGTGCAAAGTGGCTGCCAGAGCCTCGTCACTGTGACCATGTACTGTAGATTGATAGAGAAGGGTAGTTCACACAGAAAGGAACTGGGCAGTAAATAACCACCATGGCTGGGATGTGAGAAATGTGCAGCATGCATTTCTAATCTTGAGGTAAGAAGTGAGAAAGTCATATTAAGCCAGCGCAGTGACCAGAATGAGAACCGTGGTTGGAGAACCTTTCAAAATATGTCACTGGTGGCCTTCAGAAATAATATTTTACCCTTGGTCTAGAGGAGACACAGTAAACAGTAAACCTATCTGGTTTGCAAATTCTCTTAAACAAGTTTACACAGACAATTCCTAGGGCTAAACAGAGCCAGTTGTGTTTTCTTAGAAGGAGAACAATGGAATGTGGAATTTCAGACCAGTGCAGCTGGCAAAGCTGGGTCAGGGGAAAAATGCAGATTACATTCGTTAATGTTTTGCAAACCCACCCTATCACCACCCTGTTACGCCCTTGCCTATCTTCACCCTGCAAGGGAAAAGCCTGAAATTACTAAAGAAAGGAGAGAATCTGAAGCAGACCGAGTCAATACTCAGAGGTCTTCTCTGCAGTCACCCACACAGGCCTGGCGCTGTGTGTTCAAGAAAGAATTCGCATTAGACTGTGTGCTGCTGAGCTAGGAGCCCTGTCATGGCAGCCTTTCTGACTCTGGAAATTCCAGTGATGGGATCTCTGAAGAGAGAGAGCTGCTGGTAGGAGGCATGGTGGAGAGAGTACTTGATTTTTGATTAAGTCTCAGCAGATTCGACTCATGACCCTAACTGTGTGCCTGTGTGCATGCTCAGTCGCTCAGTCATGTCTGACTCTTTACGGCCCATGGACTGTAGCCCACCAGGTTCCTCTGTCCTTGGAATTTTCCAGGCAACACTGGAGTGAGTTGCCATTTCCTCCTCCAGGGTATCTTCCCAACCCAGGGATCGAACCCACATCTCTTGCGTCTCTTGCATTGGCAGACAGATTCTTTACTACTGTGCCACCTGGAAAGCCCTAAACAAACTGAGAGATGAGCCCAAATCAGCCAGTGTAATTCTCTGCCCTTACCTCTCCTCATCTAATACTGGCAACTGTAATCATCAGTGTCCTTCTGTTTCTCTAGGTTGCTGTAAATTGCAAATGTGACCAGCTGAGATACCATGTATGGGGTCAGGACCAGGACACTGGTCCAGATATGATGTTTTCTCCAAATTAGAAAAAGACATCCCCTCCTCCATTCAGAGCACGTGGTTTAGCAAGCTGAGCGTGAGCTGCATCTCGCCCCCTCAGCTAGGCCTCCCTCCCTGCCTAGGAAATCCCTCCACCACCTTCACAGTGGCCCCAGGTCATGGTGGCCCCTTCAAGAACAAGGTAAACCTGCACCAAGTACCGAGACCTCAGGATGATCTCAGTCAGCCTTGGTGATAGCAAGAGGCAAGAAGGCATCCTCACTGTCATCCCCATCAGGGTTAGAACAGGTACCCAGAATGATCTCACCCCATCCAGAAAGTAAAGGCAGAGAGAGTCATGAACATGCTCATACTGAATACTCAACTGGAAACTTCTGCACTCTTCCAGAAAAACCACAGTTTTTAGAAGTTTCAAGCTGGCTGGTTTGAATTTACATATTTTCACCAAACCCCCTCCAGCTCTCCTTTCCTGTATTAGGCCTATAGTTGCAGTTCCTTCTATGACTATGCCTATATAATCTGAGCAGAGGTTTGGTCTCTAATATTATGTAAGAGCCATGTGCTCTTAGCTACTAGAGCTCTTTACCACAAGTGGATGTTAACCCTGCTTGTGCCTTTTTTCCTGCTGTTTGCTTTTTGCTAGACACCTATTTTTCTTTGATTCCTTGTTCTACTTTTGTCTGTCTAAAATACGATGAGACCTAGGTTCCTTTTCAAATTGATATTTGGCTGCAATGCTTTGAATGGGTCTGTTGAGCCTCAGGATCAGAACCTTCAGTACCTAGAACCACAGAAAGGGGGCGCACAGCACAATCCTGTTTGTGGTGAACTAAGTCCTAGAGGATTTCTCATCTCTTCCTCCCATCTCACCCCACCTTGCTCCCTATTCTTGACATTCTGACTTCGTGGACCATTTTCCATTTACATCTTCACCCTTCCTAGTGAACTTGACCCTCCACACTCTCTGCCAGCTACAGATACTGAGATCACCTCCCAACTAACAACATGTTGGTTCCCTCCTCCCAGCTTAAACCACTGGGGATTTTCTACAGGTTTAGCTGTGCCCGGAAGGCCTCACACAGTCATCGACCTCACCCCCTGAAGTTATATGTCAGTGAAGCCACCAAACTCAGGGACAGAAAAGAGTAAGGAGAGCTGAGGAGAAATCTCAGGGAGATTTGGAAAGAACAGCAAGTTTCCCCTCCTTCATGATGGTAGAACCCCTCACCCAGATCCTACTTGGGAAGAAAGGCACTATGAATCTCATAGTAGAATCTGAGCCCCATACCAGTAGACTAATGGGAAGACCCCAGTGATGCCAAAAGAGAATTTCAGGAGGCTCAAAAGAGCTGTAAATACATTTCATAAGATGTTCAGTGAAAAATCAACATAGGTCATTGTTAAAGCTGATTGTCGGTTAAACGCATCCAGGCTTATGTTGCCTGTATCGACACACTTTTGGAAACTCCTGAATGTTTCTGAAATCTTAGGCTCTCCCTGCTTCCAGACTTGTTTCACTCAATCTCACCCTTGAGAGTGGCCAGAGACCTTGCCACCCGCCTGCTGGGAACCATCAGCAGTTTCCCACCACACCGCTAAACACAGCGTGAGCTAGGTCAAGACAGGAGGCCCTGCAGGACCAGGCCTGATTAGATTTCTGTCTGCATCACAAGATGCTCTTGAGGAAGGCCCTACGTCTTCTTCACTGCTAGATCCGCATCCCCAGGAGTCACATCCAACACATGGTGCATTGTGTCTATTGACTGATTAATATCATGAACAAAGCGCTTCTGATTGGGATCAAATCCTGTTATGTAACTTCTCATCTTTCTATAAGGGAAAAAATTAAGTGACTTCACTGTGTTTTCTGGTGCAGAACCTCACTGGCCCCAGACCTCACCAAAGCATCCACAGGCCCAAGGGCTTGTGTGGCTGGCCTCCCTCCACAGTCACGGTCTGTAAAACTGAGGTCCTTGAACAGTAAGCCTGCCCTGGTTGGAGAAGTGGAAAACAGTTAGTAGCCACTGGGAGCTTGCAGCCAAGGACATGTTTTTCTAGTCTGAATCAACACACCCAGACATCCCTGAGAGATCCTGAGGGCAAGTGAACGTCCGCTTCCACAGGAACTTGACTCCCCATGGGGGAGGCCACCCTAGCACCGAGCCCACCCTGTCTTACTCCCCGAAGCCCAGCAGTCTGACGCCCGCTTCCTTTTCCACGTTCCACAGCAGTGAGGTCTCCTGGAGCCCAGTCTAGCTCCTCTTCCCATTTGACTTCATTCCAGAATGCCCCATGGAAAGGTTTTTCTCCTTCTAAGTTTTCTCCTCAAGACCAAGGGGACCCTCTGCTGTCCAGCAAAGCCAGGATCCTTGTATGCACTCAGCAGGCATCGAGTCAAGACTTTCTCAAGGGATCTCAGCGGTCTGAAACACTGGTCACACAGCTTCCCACCATAGATCTTCCTTACATTTCCAAGACTCAAAATAGCCCAGCAATGGAGCGATGCAGCAAAGGTCAGAGCCGCCCCCAAGGACAAGCAGGCACTTGTCCTGTCAACCCGATGACATGTCTGCTAACTTGGGACCGCTTGTAAAAGGAAACTTCTCTGACAGGCAGCTGGAACCAGAGTGATGGGGAGAGGCAGCATGTATGGTGGAAAGAGCAAGGACTAGGAAACCAGCAGGACCAGGTTTAGGTCCTCGCAACTGGCTGTGGTATTTTTGACAAGTCGTTGAAACATTCTAAGCGTTCTTTGCCAAAAGTCTATGAAATCAGACAGACATGAATCTGCCACACACAGAGAAAGTGGAGAACTAGAGAAGTGATGCTTTTCTGAGTGCTGGGTTCTTCATCCATAAAAATAAAAATAAAACAGCAAAAACCCTAGCCCTTGAAACCTCTCAACAACCTCCTGAAATTCAGAGAGGTTCAAGCCTCCCATGGCTTGAAGACCACATAGCTAATGTCCAGAACCCAGATGGAACCCAGTTCTGTCTAATTCCCAAATCACATCTCCCAAGTCTCATGCTTCCAAAGTGAAATAAGACACATATATGATCTTTGCTTCAGAGAAGGCAATGGCACCCCACTCCAGTACTCTTGCCTGGAAAATCCCATGGGTGGAGGAGCCTGGTGGGCTGCAGTCCATGGGGTTGCTACAACTTCACTTTCACTTTTCACTTTCATGCAATGGAGAAGGAAGTGGCAACCCACTCCAGTGTTCTTGCCTGGAGAATCCCAGGGACGGGGGAGCCTGGTGGGCTGCTGTCTATGGGGTCGCACAGAGTCAGACACGACTGAAGTAACTTAGCAGCAGTATGATCTTTGCTTTAAGCAAACTCAAGTTTTTGAAAGAAGTTATACATGTATGCATGCTGTCACTTCAGTCGTGTCCAATTCTTTGCAACCCTATGGACTGTAGCCTGCCAGGCTCCTCTGTCCATGGGTTTCTCCAGGCAAGAATACTAGAGTGGGTTGGCATTTTCTCCTCCAGGGGATCTTCCTGACCCAGGAATCAAACCCACGTCTCTTACGTCCCCTGCAATGACAGCTGGATTCTTTACTACTAGCACACCTGGGAAGCCCAAGCAGAGTTATGTTGTTATTCTAAAAGAATCTGTCTTACGTAGCAAACAAACTTATAGTTACCAGGGATTGGGAGTGGGGGACAAATTGGGAGGTTGGGATTGACATATGCATACTACTATATATAAAATAGATAACAAATATTAATAAGAACCTGTGGTATAGCACAGGGAGCTCTGCTCAATACTCTGTAATGGCCTATATGGGAAAAGAATCTGAAAAAAAAGAGTGGATATATGTATATGTATATGTATAACTGATTCACTGTGCTGTATACCTGAAACTAACAGAATCTTGTAAATCAAGTATACTTCAGTAAAAAGTTTTAAAAAATAAAATAATAAGTTTTATGTCCACATACATTCAATAGCAATTTTTAGGAGGAGGTGAGACATATGGGCTGGGCTTTGAAAAATGGGTTTAATAGGCCCCCTTTTTCCTTGACTACTAGGAAACCTGATCCAAGTGTGTGGCTCCCCGTCACATACATGAAGGACTTAGCAGCATCTGTGGTGTGTGCACTTACCTCACCTGCCCATAGCTTCTTCCTTCTATTCTACCTAGAGCTTTTCTTTGCTGCACCGCTTGACTTGAAATGTATTTTATCTTGTTGCTTTGAGTGGATCTTTGTAAGTAAGCTTCTTTCATATGTTCTATAGCAAGGTAGAGGATAAGCAAATAACTCACCATGCTGCTGCTGCTGCTGCTAAGTCGCTTCAGTCATGTCCGACTCTGTGCGACCCCATAGACAGCAGCCCACCAGGCTCCCCCATCCCTGGGATTCTCCAGGCAAGAACACTGGAGTGGGATGCCATTTCTTTCTCCAATGCATGAAAGTGAAAAGGGAAAGTGAAGTCGCTCAGTCCTGTTCCGACTCTTCCATATGCAGCCAGTTTCCTACCTCACCCTTACTTAAGTGTAGACAGGCCAAGTGTAGACACTGCTTGACTAACGACAAGTTTCAATCCTCACATTTTGTGAAGTCCTTGCCTTTCGACCTTCTCATTCCTGCACTTGTCCCCTCTCACTCTGCCTGTAGTTTCACAAAGGCAGGTGAATCAGGTGAACTGAGGATGCCCATTGTGGGCAGTTGGGGTTTGGGGGAACACGTAGGCCAGCCTATTGAATCCACTGGGAGGGTGACCCCAATTTCAGTGACAGTGCTCCTGGAGGCCATGGCTCAGAAGGTGCCATGGGTCCCTGGGCCTGCCCCCTGCTGAGATTTCCTGTCCAGTCCCCAAGTTCCTCCAGTAGTGGGGCTTTGCTCTGGTCAGACCACCTCCTAGAACTCAGAGTCCCATGTCAACCCTAAGGCCTCCAGCTGGGGCAGGAGATGAGCACAGAGCGGCCCCACCAGTGGGTGAGAACAGAAATATGCAAAGTCACCTGAAGGACCTGGAAGGACTCCCAGGCAGGAGAGGCTGAAAACCCCCATGACCTCCGAAGGAAGCTGAGTCATGCCGCTGGGGAGCTGGCCAACCGTGAAGTGAAATGAAGTGAAAGTCGCTCAGTGTTGTCCAACTCTTTGGGACCCCATGGACTAAAGAGTCCATGGAATTCTCCAGGCCAGAATACTGGAATGGGCAGCCTTTCCCTTCTCCGGGGGATCTTCCCCACTCAGGGATCGAATCCAGGTCTCCCTCTTTGCGGGTGGATTCTTTACCAGCTGAGCCGTAAGGGAAGCCCAATAATACTGGAGTGGGTAGCCTAACCCTTCTCCAGCAGATCTTCCTGACCCAAGAATCGAACCAGGGTTTCCTGCACTGCAGGCAGATTCTTTACCAGCTGAGCTATCAGGGAAGAAGCGTGAAGAAGCTATCAGGGAAGAAGCCGGCCAACCATATTAACTCACAAAAAGAGAAGGTCAGAAAGTCAAACTGAGGGACTCTGCCTATGGAGAAGACTGAGCCGAGCAGTGCATAGACTTCACAGCCCTGCTGGAAGGACCGTCCCCACCACATGATAAATAATTGAGAGGTCTTATCAAGATGTCATTAAATATTTCATGCATCTATTTCTCCTTGTTTCTAGTTCATTCATATCACACAACCTTGCATACAGGGTTGAGTTTTCCCAGTAGGTCTGCTCTCAGGGAAAGCATGAATTTGTTATTGCCAATGAGAGCATTCCATCACGGTAGCCTTGAATTAGTGAGTTACTAAAGAAGTAACTGGGTTTCTGAGACCTCCTCCAGTCTCACAGCAGAGTCTACCCCTGAGTCACAGACAAGCTGCCAGAAACCCCACAAAGTAGTCTAAGTCTAAAAGCCCCCAGGGTGATGGAGAGTTCACCAAAGGGGTGGATGACAAATTGTGAGACCTTTTGGTGGCCAAGCCACGGGGTTCACTGGTAGGAGGTACGTTTTCCAAGAAGAGCACTCTTTCCTACACGTGAAATTCCACTTCTTCCTGTTCCTCCTGAAGCTGCCACCCACAGGAGTGCATTTCTGTACTCCCTTCTGTCTGCCCCTATTGAGCTGCTGGCCCACCCTGTCCCCAGAGACCTCACTTGGCTGGGTGGAGGTCTTGGCACCTGCTTTCAATCTGGACTGCCCACCACAGTCCCTCGGGAGAAAGCACACCTTTGCAGAACTCATCCTTCCCCTTCTGTGCAGTTGGCCCTGACTCTAACCACAGCCAACACCCCGTGAATGAGAATAATTACCAGTACCCAGTTCCTCTCCAACCAACCCATCCCACTGCCTAACCAAATGCAGACCCATACCTTCCCTCCCACTTGGCTCCCTGGCCCCTGCCATCCCACCAGCTCAGACAGGAAATGCAGACTGTCTTCTTGGGTAACGAACATATTGAAACTTCATAGTATAGAGCATTTCTTGAACTGGATCAAGAAGCTAGAAGGTGGAATTGAGAGAATATGGTATTTCGTGCTTGTTAAAGATCTTTTTATACTCAGTTCTTGAGGGAGCAGGGGAACGGGAAAGTCCACCCACTATTGGTGGGAATTCAATTTTTACAGCTTTCCTGGGGGATAATTTGGCAATAGAGTATATTGAAATAGCTTTAAAACCCAAATGCACTTGAAATCATCAGTTCAGTTTCTAGGAATTTGTCCTAAGGAAGTAAAGATATACACAAAGATTAAGCTATTAGGATGTTTATTGCCGTGTTTTTTAAAATACTAGTGAAAAACTAGATATAAGCTAAATACTTAACAACAGAAGATTGGTTAAATAAATGGTACATTCATATAAGGAAATACTATGTGGTCTTTTAAAATTATATAGAAACACAGTCATAGACAGAAAGACATCCACAACATATTGTTAAACAGAAAAGCAGGTAATATACGCAAGGGGGAAAGTCTGAAACAACATATAAATGTGATAATAATTCATATTTGAATGGTAGAATATATGGGTATAATTTTTATTTCTCACTTATCAGTATTTTCTCACTTTCGGATGATAAAGTTCATTACTTAAATAATAAAAATACAATGAAATTTGCTTTTTTAAAGGGCATGGACATAGTGTTCATACAGACTTAGGTTCAAATGCCAGCTAGCACACTGAGGAGCAGTGTGACCATGGAGACATGACTTACACTCCCTGAGCCTCAGTTAGCTCATACCCAAAACAGCAAGACCAGCACCTTCCTCATGAGGCAGTTGTGAGAAATAAATTAGAAAGCATAAATAAAACTCCTGGCAAAGAGTACACATTGAATGACATTTTCCCCTTCCTTCCTGGATATCCAAAAATATCTCAGGATAACAATTCACAAAGGCAAGATGGCCAAACACGTACCTAACCATGTAAAACGTATGTCTGAAAAATAGGAAAGACTCAAATTTAACGCTCCAGGCTTAATTCTTTGAGCTTTGATCTCTCCAACTCCACACAGCAGCAGACACGGAGATCCCCATTGTTAGCAAATCCGCCTTGCAGTCCAGGTGGAACGAGGCAGCTGTGTCACCCAGCCCCACCACCAGGTGGAGCCGGTCCCCACCCTGGATCTTGATACAGCCGGCTACACCCAGTGCCCAGCACCAGTGGCTTTGCAGAAGGGACTGCAAACATGTGGGACCTTCCTCTCTCATCCCTATCTGCTGCCACCTCACTCCAGGTCCTGTTCATGCCTCACTCTTATCACTTGGGATGTGAGTCTCCTGGTTCAGGAATTTGGTTGTCTTTTCTGGGATCCCTCTGGGATCAGCCCTGCTTCGGCCCTGCCTTCTCCTAGCTTCACATCCATTTACTTTCTAAACTTTATGACTACCTAGTGGATACTAAGCTTTGTACTAAGGCACAGGGATAAATCAGGGGCATACCCCGCTCTGGGGGTTTCACAGCCTGGTGGACAAAACTGACAGGAATACAAACCATCACACTACGAAGCTGTGTTACATTGACTATTATTATTGCAATACTTACTTAGCACTTGTTCTATGCCAGGAGCGGAGCCGTTCTACTCATTTTACATGATACGCCTCATTTAATCCTCACAACCTATCTTTATGGGGTAGGTTAAAATTATTTCTATTGGGAACAGAGGAGAAAATGAGGCACAGAGAAACTAAGTAATTTGCCCAGAGTAGCACAGCAGGTAAATGTTAGAATCAAGATTTGATCGTAGCTTATTTACACTCTTAAAATGACTAATGACACTATGCTGCTGCTAAGTCGCTTCAGTCGTGTCCAACTCTGTGCAACCCCATAGATGGCAGCCCACCAGGCTCCCCCGTCCCTGGGATTCTCCAGGCAAGAACACTGGAGTGGGTTGCCATTTCCTTCTCCAATGACTCTATAAGAGCTTTTATGTGGATCAAATCAAGTGATATTTACTATATAAGAAATTAAAGTTGAGAAGTTTTTAAAACATTTATTAATTATCTAAAATAGCAATAATAAACCCACTACACATGAATCTAAATAACATATTTTTTCTTTTTTTTAATTTTGTTTTTAAACTTTACAAAATTGTATTAGTTTTGCCAAATATCGAAATGAATCTGCCACAGGTATACATGTGTTCCCCATCCTGAACCCTCCTCCCTCCTCCCTCCCCATACAATTCCTCTGGGTCGTCCCAGTGCACCAGCCCCAAGCATCCAGTATCGTGCATCGAACCTGGACTGGCAACTCATTTCATACATGATATTATACATGTTTCAATGCCATTCTCCCAAATCTTCCCACCCTCTCCCTAAATAACATATTTTTAAATGAAAAAATCAACATAAAGATTGGTGAGAAGAATGATGTCATTTCATGTTTGTAAATCTCTTTGGTGTCTGACTTAGCATATAAGCGTATTCTCATATCTTCTTTTGTGCTATCTATTGTGATATGGTATTTGGTTGTATTAAAAGATAAACTGAGGCAGGCGGAAATTTTTAAGAACTTATCTGAGCAAAAAATCAATTCAAATCTGGCATCACCAAACCAGTAGTGGTTACAAGTGTTCCACGAAGAAGAACCAGGAAAGAGGCTTTTATAGAAAAGACGTGGAAGTGAAGGAATGAAGCTGTCTGACTGACTGTAGCTTAAGTGGTTGCCTCATTTAGGAAAGTCTAGTTGACTGTGATTGGTTGCCCTTTGGTTTTGAATTCTTAAATGTGATACATTTACAGCTTAGGTTTTGGGTTGCTTTCATAGGCTGCTAAAGCACTAGAATCATCTCAAGTCTGATAGCCTCCTTGTTTAGTATCTTAACACTTGAAATATTATGAAGAGTATAGCATAGGGAGGGGCTTCCCCAGTGGCTCAGTTAGTAAAGAATCCGCCTGCGATGCAGAAAACACGGGAGACACAGGTTCTATCCCTGGGTCAGGAAGAGCTCTTGGAGAAGGAAATGGCAACCCACGCCAGTATTCTTGCTTGGAGAATCCCATGGATGAGGAGCCTGGCGGGCTACAGTCCACAGGGTCACAAAGAGTCAGACACAACTGAAGCGACTGGGCATCCGTGCACTCACAGCACAGGGAGCTCTACTTAGGCACCACGGTGACCTGAATAGGAAGGCAGTCCAAAAGGGAGGGAATGCGTGTATATGTGCGGCTAATTCAGTATAAACCGACAGTATAAACCGACACAACATTGTAAAGCAACTTCTCCAATAAAAACTAATTTTAAAAAATATATATGAAGAAGCCTGGCCTCACACAGACATGGGAAATGGAGGACTATCTTAGTAGCCTCTTCAGATCGTTGTGAAGACTCTTTTTTGATGTACAGCACAAGTTGACAGGAGGTGGTTTCTTAAAGTGTAGCTGCCGTGTGGGATCTGACAGCTCAAAGTAGAGAATACAAATTTTTCAAAAGCCTCATTTTTCATCTGAACTCTCAAATTTTATTATTAGCAACAAATACCATCATTTGTTTTCCTCAAAGTTACAGCCCTGACTTCATTGTTTTAAAAACAAACCAACAAACTACCTAATTACCGACTACCCAAGTCTGAATAACCACAGTACATATATCACTCATTCTTTCATGGGAAAATGGTGTCTTGTGAGAAAAATGGCTGGTCCAGCTCCCAACCCAAACAACTGTCAGAGATTTTCCTCGAGGTTCCATTGTGCCTTGACAGGGAGCAGAAATGCTTTATTTATGCATCCCATTCTATCAAACAAAATATTCAAAAGACAGATACTCAAGGGTTGAAATTTAATAAATTGATGATTTTTACTGCTGCCTGCCAATGCAGGAGATGCAAGAGACTTGGGTTCAATCCCTGGGTCAGGAAAATCCCTCGAAGTAGGGAGTGGCAACCCACTCCAATATTCTTTACTGGGAAATTCCGTAGACAGAGGAGCCTGTCCATGGGGTTGCAAAGAGTTGGACATGACTGAGCAACTGAGCAAACAGCACATTCTCCAGTGAAATTGGCTTTTTTTTTTTTTCTTATTTTAAGTTCATGTGTGGTGGTAAATGGGGTTTCCCAGGTGGCACTAGTGGTAAAGACCTCACCTAGCAAAGCAGGAGATGTAAGAGACCCGAGTTCAATCCCTGGGTCACGAAGATCCCCTGGAGGAGGACATGGCAACTCACTTCAGTGTTCTTACCTGGAGAACCCCCATGGACAGAGGAGCCTGGAATGTTACAGTCCATAGGGTCACAGAGAGTCAGACACAACGTAGTGACTGATCTCACGGCACGTGGTGGAAAATAAACAACTGACGTTTGGTACCATCACTCTGATCCATACTAAAGCATCAGCATCACCCACTGCCAGTTTTGCACCATCAGATCAAACACTAACACAGTGAAAAGGGCAAATCTAATCTCATTAGCAATCTAAAAATAATTTGGGTCTCATGGAAACCCGAAAGTGTCTCAGTTTCCTCCACAGTTCTCAGACCACACTTTGAGAACTGCTGCTCTATACAGTACTCTCTGAGATAAACCCGGGTATACATGAGCCTCCTTGGGGATCAGTTTAAATTAAAGCCCTGTCCTAGGCCTGGTGATTCTGACAACCCGCTTGACTTTGGCCAGCACTTTTCCCACCTCTAAGGGTCAGATCCAGTCCCTTGAACTCCAGATTCTGGCTTAGATGGACCCCTGACCACCACTTGTCCTCAAATCAGACCCTCCTAACTAGGCTATACTTCTGTCCACCTCACCCCTACAGAAATAGAGGGGACTCACAAGTCCTAAGCCTTTACAGTGTATCAAGCATGACAGTATTGAAATTAATTCTCCCAACACTCTTATGAGATAGATATTATCATCCCCATTTGCCAGAGAGGAAACTGAGGTTCAGGGAGGCAGGATACCCACACCGTTCTGTCTGGCAAGAAAGCCAAGTCCTTGCTCTGCCTCCTGGTCATTTCCGTCAGTCCCATTCCCACCCCCTGTCTGGACTTCCCTTCGGCCTGCCTGCTGGTGAGGTTCCAGCATGCCTCACCACCAAAATTTCCTGAAATAAGAAAATTCCCAGCACTAGTGGTTTTAATCATCCAGTGTCTGAATTCCTAATATTCACAAATCACTCAGATGTTGGAAACTATGAGACACACCAGTCTCCGGAATAGATAATTGATTAAGTCTGAGCTGGGCTGTCTCTCGCCGTTGTCCTTACAGTACGGGAGGCTGGCCTTCCTTTGGGGAGTGTTTCCAAGGGTAGGTTTGTCATCCCTGTCTCTGTCCTGCTCTCGGGAGTTGATATCCTCCAGCTTCTTCCTCATCGCCTGGGGTTCCCTGGAAGAGATAGAGCCCATTCAAGCCAAACAACGCCCCAGGATGTGACCAGGATAAGAATCACATCCTAAGACTCAGATTCAGGAAAGTTTCTCCCAAAATAAACCCAATACTGAAGTAAATAAAACATTAGGAATATTTTGGGAGAGCAATTCCACAGAACTCTAAAACAGAAAAAAAAATAATAATAATAATACCATTGTCCACAGACTTTATTCAGGCATTCTGTATTTCTGCTACATCTTGTTAAGTGATGGTTTCAGTATCTGACATTGATGCAAGGAGGAAATGACCTGTGTTTATGAAAATTATACCATTTCTTCTGAGGGTAAGAGCATCCTTTAAGCACTGGTTTGAGATGGGGCAGAGAGTTTGATGAGGAGTCAAGGTTGTGATGATTAGAGCCAGGCTAGGAGAAACCTGTAATTTGTCCAAGGACCAAGCGAACAACAGCTAAGGAAGAATCGCATTGAATACATACACAAGGGACACTGCAGCTCAGTCATGACTCCAGAGGAGGAAGAAGGAACCCAAACAGAAAATAGAGTTTCACAGGAAGAAACCACACTTGGTATAAAGAAGGGCAAAGCACTTGGTGTAATAAACTGAGCCATCATTGGCACATTCTATCAAGACAGATTCTGTCATCGAGACCATGATCTTCTTGCAATCATTCATTCATCCAATGTCAAACAAGTCTACCATCCTTAGCTTCGCACTGGGTGTAACCCAGCAATGAGAACATTGTGCCCTCAAGAAGCTCCCAGGCCAGGGGTCAAAACAGACTTGAAGACAGACAAGGATAAGAAGATAATAAGTGCTGTTAATTCTGCCTCGGGAAGGAGGCCCATCCTTGAAGGTTTCCAAGTGAAAGTGACAAGTGACCTAGTTAAACTCCCTGCAAGGATGGTGGGTGGGATTTCTGACAGATGAAGGTGGTGGCCCCCATGGTACTTCCAAAGATATCAGTCATCAACTTTCCTCACTCTGAATTTATATCACTCTGCTTAAATCCTTCAGAACTGTATAACTTCTATGGTGCTTAATTCAAACATGATAAACAATACATTGTTATATTTGACTTAGGAAGCAGCCTGACCTAGTGGTGGGAAATGAGGGATTCAGGGACAGGCAGGCCTGGGTTTGAATTCTGTAGTCACTGTTGTGGACAAGTTGCTTAACCTCTTGGAACCATACTCCCCTCACAGAGACTTTACAAGAAACAGAATGAAACAATTAGAGTGTCTGGCATGTAATATTCCAATCATTCTCTGAGATCAAGTAACCACATCTCAAATATCCCTTAATTCCATGTATTACTCTTTCTCTCCAACCCACAACCTTAATCCAGGATCCGTCATCTCTTACCTTGCCTGCATGACACCCTCTGCTTCCTGCCTTGTTCCCCTTCAGTCCATTCTTCATACAGCAACCAAAAATGCTGTAAAATGCATATGTGCCCACCACAACTTTCCCTTGCTTCAAATCTTTCAAGAACTTCAGCTTGTCCTCAGATATAGTTGAAACAAAAATAACTCTCAGGGCCTTAATTATTTGACACTTGCTCACCTCTCCACTGCCCTTCTCCAAGCTAATATCTTTTCCTACCCAAAGCTTCATGCTTCTTTCAGGAAGCCCTCCATGACTTCCCCCAAAAGCAAGACCAGATTTGGTGCCCACCCCCCCAATCTCTGAGCTCTCATAACCTCCCACTTCCATTTTTCTCCCCCATCCATACTCTATTATAATCTACTACTCTTCATCTATTGTTAGACAGTCATTTCTTAGGGTGGGTTTTAATAGTTTTTAGTCCCTGGTATCTGGCCTGTTTTAAATGAATGAAAAATCTCACAACTAATGAGTGGCAGAGAGGAGACTAAAACCCAGGTCAGTTTAATTCCCAGATTCATGGGTTTCCACTATCCCCACTGAAACCTAACTGAAAACAGAAAGAGTTACCCCCTCCATCATGATCAAGCCCCTCCCACTAGCCCCTTTGAATCCACCCACAATGTACATGTGCTGGGTACAGCCCTAGTATTACATATGAGCTCACTTTCTGCCAGGAATTCATATCTCCCTTGCAAACTGAGACTCCATTTTACTCTGCAAAATTATTCTCAGGGAAAACACTCAATCCATTGACTTTGGCGCAAACAGTCTGGACTGACAGCGATAAGCAGGGGGTTTTCCTGGGCTCAGGACACTGGTTTTAAGGAGTGGCAAAAAACTACACTGCAATTCAGCTCAAGAAAAAATTCCTGGAAATTTGAGCAAGCTGGTTTGTTTCGCGTCTTGGGCCAACCTTCCTTCTTTTGTCGATATCTGTGAGCTAACATGACAAACAACCTCTGTGCTGGTCAAGATACAGACAATAATTAACAGGGCTAGAGACAAAATCCCCTGGGAATAAACCTGAAGTTTCGTGACTGGCTATCGGATAGCTTTTTCCCATCTCGGAAGGTCCTACCATGTTATGGGAAGAGTGCTTGTGTCGGTGGAACCCAGGAGACTCCCCACCTACTCCTTCCCCCGTCTAGAGTTATCTGAGTCCAGCACATCAAGGGACATGTGTGTCGTCCTAAGGAGTTTGGACATTAACACTAATAATGTCACTTACTGAAGACCTTCACTGTGGCAGACAGGTTTACAGTATCACTCCAATCCTGAAAGTTAAAAGTCTATACAACCACAATATGAATCGGGAAACTGGTGGAAACTTAAGGCACATGTCATTGCTACTTGAACTGCTAAGTAACAAAGACAGGAATCCACTCTGCCTCCTACCCTGGGCCCAGTCACCATCATCTCTCTTCATAACAGCTTTGAATGGGTCACCTGCTTTCTCTTTTTCCCTCTTCTGAAGCAGAGTGATCTTTCAAAATGTAAATCAGGTTATATCAAACTTCTGCATGAAGTCTTTCCGTGGGGATAGGTGTTGTTGCTGCTGCCCAGTATCCATTCTGGCCACGCATCTGCCCGTGGTTTGGTCAATCCCAGGAGTCCCTCTGGCCCTGCTACAGGAGTTGGTAATCTGGACACTGCATTCTCTTTGTTGTTGTTGTTTAGGCTCTCTGTTGTGTCCAACTCTTTGTGACCCCATGGACTGTAGCCCGCCAGGCTATTCTGTCCATGGGATTTCCCAGACAAGAATATTACACTAATTTGCCATTTTCTCCTCCAGGGGATCTTCCTGACCTAGGGATCCAACCCTTGTCTCCTGCCTCCATCTCCTGCATTGGCAGGTAGATTCTCTACCACTGTGCCACCTGCGAAGCCATTCTTTTGGCCACAGAGATTGGGCTGCAGAGATTAGGCAGGTTCCAAGGAGAGGCCATTATCTCAGAAATGAATACCATTTGTGATGGTATGGAGTAATTTTCTGCTCCCTTTCTCACTCTCACTCTCTTTCCAGAACATGAATGAGAAAGCACAGCCTGTGAGTCTGCTTGCAGCCATCACCTGAAGGGAACCTGGAGGGAACGCAGAGGGTAGAAGGCGCTGGCCCGTGCGAGGAGGATGGAACCAGGGGAATCACAGGGACCCAGAGCTGGAGCCCTGACAAGAACACATCTGGAGCCTGTCCACCTTTCAGCCTTTCAGTCATGGTGAACCAGTAAGCCCTCTTTACTCTCCACACCAGCATGGGCTAGGCTCTTTAGAACTTTCCACAGAGAGTCTCCCTGGTCATTCATATACCTCCTAGTATACTTTGGATGGCATCCAGACACCCTACCTTTGTTTTAAAGGCCTACTAACTTCTAACATCGATGAGTGGTGAGGTCAAGGGCTAGTCTGTCTTTTCCCCTGGTATTATCAGCCTCTCCGGGCTTCCTAGGTGGCACTAGTGGTAAAGAGCCCCCCTGCCAATGCAGGAGATGTAGGAGACACAGGTTCAATCCCTGGGTCGGGAAGATCCCTTAGAGAAGGGTATGGCAACCCCCTCCAGTATTCTTGCCTGGAGGATCCCATGGACAGAGGAGCCTGGCAGGCTACAGTCCATGGGATCGCACAGAACTGGACTTGACTGAAGCGACTGAGCACATACCCATCAATCTAGCACATAGCAGTCACCCTAGGAAAAAAAAAAATTTGTTTTGAATGAGTACACCCAGATCTTTCCCTAGTACATTATATGCTTCCCAGAGTCAGGGAGTCCCACAGGGCATCATTGAACCTACCTCTGTGTTGATGGGCTGTGTTTCTCTAGACATCACATTCGTTAGACAGCCAGCTCCCCCTTCAGTGCGGTCAAGGAGATCACCTCCAAGGAGGATTTGGGTGAGCAATGCCCAAGCTGCCGACTGTATGAGCACTGCCCCAGAAGGAGAACCAGACTGGAATTCTCACAAATAAACAGAGAGGGGACTCACAGCCATTGTGATCTGGGTGACAATGAATGTGATCAGTGGGGCATGGGGAATGTCCAGGTGTGGGCCAAGGAACAGCCCATTCCTTTTGCTTATCTCACTAGCAGGCCCCTTCTGGCCTCAGGCCCTCTGCCTGCTGTTTCCTCTGCCTAGTCCCCCAACACTGTCTGTGACCAAACCTTGACTTCATTCTCTGCATGAAAGTATTTACCTATAGCTGGTTTTGTTTTCTCTGTTCCCCCTCTAAAATATAAGCTCCATGAGAGCAGAGACCTTGACTGCCTGGCTCACAACTACACCTCTGGTATCGAGTGTCCCCCAGTAAAAACACACCATCCATGAACAGTTGCCCTGCCCCTCCCACTCAGAGGCCAGGTCACCCACTCACCTGACCCCCTTAAAGAGGCAGCTGTCTCCTCAGTGAGGCGTTGCCCAAATGTGAGCCCCCAAAACCACTCTCTGTCAAAGCATATGCTCATTTCTTTCATGGCCCTGATCAGAATATAAAATTATCTCACGTATTTGTGTTTACTGATCTGTTATCTGCTTCCTCAAATGAATGTAAGCTATGTCATTCCCTGAGTCCCTAAAGGCAAGACTGCTTCCAGACATTAAGGGCTTCCCTGGTGGCTCAGAGGTTAAAGCGTCTGCCTGCAATGAAGGAGACCTGGGTTCGATCCCTGGGTCGGGAAGATCCCCTGGAGAAGGAAATGGCAACCCACTCCAGTATTCTTGACTGGAAAATCCCATGGACGGAGGAGCCTGGCGGGCTACAGTCCATGGGGTTGCCAAGAGTTGGACACGACTGAGTGACTTCACTTTCTTTCAAACTTTTCTGGAAGGAATGAAAGAATGAGGAAGAGAGGGATGGAATCTCCAAGGCTCTGGAACTGGTAGACATGAGGAGATAAAGGAAAGAAAGGATCCAGGTTGATCTCAGCATACATCCTGACGTAAACAGGGTGTGTTTTGCGGCATGAGGAAAGCCTAGGGCAGCCATAGTATGACCCTCTCAAAATAGCGTGTCTGGTGAAATTCAAATCTGAACCCACTTCTCTCTGATTCATGTTCCAGTTTCCTTTCTACTGAATCATGCAGCTTTCCTGTTGAAAAGTTATCCACATCTATGCTTAAAGGATTGACAGTCTCCCCGTCCCCATTAGTCCAGGTTCTCAAGAGGTGGAGACTGGCTGTTTGAGAAACATAACAAAATCTCTGGGCTTGTTTGTCTTCACAATGCTTCAATTAAACCACTTTAATGAGGCACAAGCAACCAATAGCAGCCAGATATTTTAAAAGTCTCTCCACGCCTTTGTGCTGCAGCCAGGCCTCTGGCTTCTCCCTCTCAATTATTACCTTAACCATGCCCTGGAGACCTAAGGAGCCAGTTTATTTTGACTGGGAGATTGTTAAACAGCAGGAGGCAAGCCTGAGACACTGCCAGGCTGTGATTTCCATTGCTCCACCCAGCCAAGGAGCACAGGGTGCTGAGAATAGCTAAGGCCGCTTCCTGCTGAAGGAGGAAATGGTGGTTTCCTCAGCTCCAGGAAACATGGCTTCCTCTCTGGTGCCCTGCTCCAGGTTAACCAATTAGACAGCCTCTTCCCACCCTGAACCCCCAGAGACCTGGCCTAAGCCTGTAGAAGACATCCTGTTTCCCCTGAGGAAGAGGCCCAGCTTGAAGGAGCCTCTAGGGTATTGGAGTGAGGGGTGAGTAGGGAGTGGGGCAGGAAGGGGATGGCCAGTGGTATTAATAATAGCATTATCCAGTGTCAGCTAAGTACCATGCTCCCACGGCACCACGCTGTCCTGAGACTCAGAGATCTAAGTAAACTTGACCTAAACTCTAACTGACCTTTGACGGTCCAAAGTCATCCAAGACCATACGTTCAGTCCTTTTTTTATTTCTACAGAAATACTGCTCACACCACACATTCCAGGAATTTAGACATATTGCAGAGGATTTGAGTGGTCACAGGGCAACATCATATTTCCTGGCAAGTAGCCTCATGGAGATGGCTTTGGAGCCAAGCTTCCTGAGTTCAAATCCTGCTTCATAGTTCCCATCCTCTCTTGTTATTGTTTACTCACTAAGTCGTGTCCCACTCTTTTGAGACCCCGTGGACTATAGCCCATCAGGCTGTCCTGTCCATGGGACTTTTCAGGCAAGAATACCAGAGTAGATTACCATTTCCTGCTCCAGGAGATCTTCCCGACCCAGAAATCAAACCCATGTCTCCTGCATTATAGGCAGATTCTTTACTGTCAGAGCCACCAGAGAAGCCCCCATCCTTTATTAGTCATATGTTATTGGGCAGGTCAGGTTCTCTGCACATTAGTTTTTCCTCTTTTTCCCTCTATCAGTAAAGCATGTAGCACATAGTTCAGTACCAAATAAATGTTCATTATTGTATTATTCAACTTCTTCCTCCCTTTCAGAAGGAAAAATAAGATTTCCTTGTCTCAAAAAGAATAATGGTACCCCTTCTCTGAAATCTTGGCATCAGCCAGTAACCATGCCCTTGGAATTTCAGTTTCCATAAGAGCAACCCTTATCAGGACATTCCTCTGAGTGCTTTCCTTGTAGGCCATTGAGTAGAAAAAAATTTCTCAATCTCATGATCATTTATTACCTTTTAATAGCAGCCACTGACCAAATGATTTTTTATGGTATTATCACATTTTAAAAATAAACTTTGTATTTTTGAATAGTTTTAGACTTACAGGAAAATTGGAAAGATAAGGAGCTCCCATATATCTCACACTTAGATTCCCCCAACATTGTACATCAGCGTGGTATGTTTGTTATCATTGTTTAGTTGCTCAGTCGTGTCTGACTCTTTGCAACCCCATGGACTGTAGCCTTCCAGGCTCCTCTATCCATGGGATTTCCTAGGCAAGAATACTAGAATGGGCTGCCATTTTCTTCTCCAGGGGATCTTCCCAACCCAAGGATTGAACCCACTGAGCTACCAGGAAAGCCCTAACTCATTAATGTGCCAGTATTATAGCTTAAGTCCATATTGGTTCAGATATTTTTAACTTTCACCTAATGTCACTTTTTTGTTCCAGAATCCTGTCCAGAATAGCACATCATATTTAGTTATCTTGTCCACTAGGCTCCTCTTGGCTACGACAGTTATTCAGAGTTCCCTTGTTTTAGATGGCCTTGACAGTTTTGAGGGTCATTGATCAGGTATTTTGTAGACTGTCCCTCAGTTAGACTTCATCTGATGTTTTTCATAGGGTTAGATAGACAGGTTTGGGAAGGAAGACCACAAAGTTCAGAGTGCCATTTTGGTCACAGCATATCAAAGATGAACCTACATTATTGATGTTGACTTTGATCACCTGGGGGTTTCCCTAGTAGCTCAAATGGTAAAGAATCTGCCTGGAATGCAGGAGATGAGGGTTTGATCCCTGGGTCAGGAAGATCCCCTGGAGAAGGGAATGGCAACCCACTCCAATATTCTTGCCTGGAGAATTCCATGGACAGAGGAGCCTGGTGAGCTACTGTCCATGGGGTCACAAAGAGTCAGACACGACTGAGAGACTAACACTTTGATCACCTGACTGAGGTAGTGTTTGTCAGATTTCTCCAAGGCAGAGTTACTCTTTTTTTTCCCTCTTTCCATACTGTACTCTTTGGGAGGAAACCAGTATGTGAAGTCTACACCTGAGTGGGGAGATATGTTTCACCTCCTCAATGGCAGTGTATCTACATAAATTATTTGGAGTTCTCCTGAATAGGAAGGAAACTTATATGTTCTTCCTTGTTGATTTATTTATTCAGTCATTTGTTTATATCAGCATGAACTCATGGATATTTATTTTATATTTTATGTTATAACTGAATATTAGCTTATTAATTTTGTTGCTTAAATTGCTCCAGCCTTGGCCATTGAGAGTTCTTTTAGTTGGTTCCTGCATCCCTTTGACAGACCCCATCATTGTCATGCCTTGTTTTATTTTCTTTTTGAGCACTTCCTTATTTTCTGGTACTATGAGGTGTTCTTGGAGAAGGCAATGGCACCCCACTCCAGTACTCTTGCCTGGAAAATCCCACAGACGGAGGAGCCTGGTAGGCTGCAGTCCATGGGGTCGTGAAGAGCTGGACACGACTGAGCGACTTCACTTTCACTTTTCACTTTTATGCATTGGACAAGGAAATGGCAACCCACTCCAGTGTTCTTGCCTGGAGAATCCCAGGGACAGGGGAGCCTGGTGGGCTGCCGTCTATGGGGTCGCACAGAGTCAGACATGACTGAAGCAACTTAGCAGCAGTAGCAGCAGCATGAGGTGTTCTAGCCTAATCTTATAAATTTCCTACCCAGTCTTAGATTCAGGCATTTCTCTAAGGAGAAATGGTTCCTTTTATTACAGAATGGTATTAGAAACCAAGATCTGGACACTAGGTATGCTCCTTATGACTGGAGTGTCATAACTTCTAGGTTCTCTCATGTTATAGAGCAAGGAAACATTTATGTGTGTACTAAGGAATAATCCATGTATTTATACATTATTAGTATTAGTGTATAAATACATGGATTATTCCTTAGTACACACATAAATGTTTCCTTGCTCTATAACATGAGAGAACCTATTATTAGTGTTTGGAGAAGGCAATGGCACCCCACTCCAGTACTCTTGCTTGGAAAATCCCATGGACGGAGGAGCCTGGTAGGCTGCAATCCGTGGGGTCGCTAAGAGTCGGACACGACTGAGCGACTTCACTTTCACTTTTCACTTTCATGCATTGGAGAAGGAAATGGCAGCCCACTCCAGTGTTCTTGCCTGGAGAATCCCAGGGGTGGGGGAGCCTGATGGGCTGCCGTGTATGGGGTCGCACAGAGTCGGAAACGACTGAAGTGACTTAGCATAGCATTATTAGTGTTAGTCACTCAGTCATGTCCAACTTTTTGCAGCCCCATGGACTTAACCTGTCAGGCTCCTCCATCCATGGGATTTTCCAGGCAAGAATATAGGAATAAGTTGCCATTTTCTTCTCTAGGAAATCTTCCCAACCCAGGGATCAAACCTGGGTCTCCCATATTGCAGGCAGACTCTACTGTCTGAGCCACCAGGAAAATAGGGAATTTATATATATCCATAAATATTTCTGGATCTAACCATATATATCTATATTAAGCCAAATATAGTTCATCCCGATGTCTCCAACTCTGATCCATTGCCTCCTGGATCATTCTAACTTCTTCCTCTTGCTCACCCATGCATACGCACTCCAATACTAAGAAAGCAGGCTCCCACCATCCACTTATTTAACTGCTCAATTCCAGCATATTTGTATAACAGTATCAGAACTGTTAGCTCATATTCCCATGGAAAAGCAACTTTTAACTAGAGTACGGTGCTCGTGTATAGTTTCTTGTACCTTTAGTTTTACAAACTCTACCCATTTCCAAAGTTACTTAGGTTAGCAACCTTTTCCTCCACTCACATAACTTAAAGTGTCTCATACATTTGTAATACAATTATATCACTTTGTCACATTCTGCATCCCATCCTGGGACTCCTTGAACTCCTACATGAGTTTTTAATTTGCATACATTAATTTAATTTGCATAGTGGTGTAAACATCTATGTGTTTTGATAAATGCATAATGTCACATATCCAGAGTTACAGTGTCATAGTTTCACCACCCTAAAAAAATCCCCTGTGCTTTACCTATCAACCCTCCCCCAAATCCTCAGGTAACTACTGCCTCTTTTACCTTCACTATGGTTTTACCTTTTCTAAAATGGAATATAATTAGAATCATAGAGTATGCAGTCTCTTCAGACTACTTTCCTTCACTTAGCAATAAGCGTTTAAGATTCACTCATGTCTTTCTATGGCTTAATAGTTCTTTTTATTTTATTATAGAATAATATTCCATTCCAATAATAATAATATTGTGCTACAATATGTGGTACATATATGTACCACAGTTTGTCCATCTATCAAAGGACATTTTGGGTATTTGTGAGGGCTAGTGTTTTTCTCAGAGAAGGCAATGGCACCCCACTCCAGTACTCTTGCTTGGAAAATCCCATGGACGGAGGAGCCTGGTAGGCTGCAGTCCATGGGGTTGCCAAGAGTTGGACACGGCTGAGTGACTTCACTTTCGCTTTTCATGCATTGGAGAAGGAAATGGCAACCCACTCCAGTGTTCTTACCTGGAGAATCCCAGGGACGGGGAGTCTGGTAGGCTGCCGTCTATGGGGTCACACAGAGTCAGACATGACTGAAGCAACTTAGCAGCAGCAGGGTTTTTCTGGCAATTATGAATAAAGCTTCTATAAATACCAGTGTGCAGGGTTTTGTTTGGACATGAGTTTTCAAATCAGTTGGAGAAATATCTAGCAGTACAATTGCTGAATCATATAGTGGAGAAGGCAATGGCACTCCACCCCAGCCCTCCTGCCTGGAAAATCCCATGGACGGAGGAGCCTGGAAAGCTGTGGTTCATGGGGTTGCTGTGAGTCGGACATGACTGAGCGACTTCACTTTCACTTTTCACTTTTATGCATTGGAGGAGGAAATGGCAACCCACTCCAGTGTTCTTGCCTGGAGAATCTCATGGACAGAGGAGCCTGGCGGGCTACAGTCCATAGAGTTGCAGAGTCAGACATGTCTGAAGCAACTTAGCACACATGCATACATACC
>NW_011494941.1:1034582-1095101 GCF_000754665.1 Bison bison bison
GTTAGAAATTGCCCGACTGTCTCCTAGGGAGGTCATGCCATTTTACATCCCCCAGCAATCAATGAGACTTCCTCTTGCTCCACATACTCACCAGTATTTGGTGCTGTCAGTGGTTCGAATTTGGGCCATTCTTACAGGTGTGTAGTGATACACACTTATTGTCATCTTAACTTTCACTTTCCCAGTAGCAAATGATGTGCATTGTTTTTTATGTGATTAGCTTCTGTGGGCTTCTGCCACAGAAAAACCCACCTGCCAATGCAGGAGACCCAGAAGATGCAGGTTCTATCCCTGGATTAGGAAGATCCTCTGGAGGAGGGCATGTCAATCCACTCCAGTATTCTTGCCTAGAGAATCTCATGGACAGAGGAGCCTGGCGGGCTACAGTCCATAGAGTTGCAGAGTCAGACATGTCTGAAGCAACTTAGCACACACGCACACATACCTTCTATAGATCTTCTTTGGTGAGAAGTCTGTTTAGATCTTTTGCACATTTTCTTACTGTTGAGTCTTAAATGTCCTTCTATATTTTGGGTTTTTTAATTTATATTTATTTATTTGACTGTGCCAGGTCTTAGCTGTGGCACTTGGGATCTTATCTTCGGTCTTCGCTGTGGGAACTCTTAGTTGTGGCATGAGGGATATAGTACCCTGACAAGTGACCGAACACAGGCCCCCTGCATTGGGAGCATGGAGTTTTAGCCACTGGGCCACCAAGGAAGTCTCTTGTATATTTTGAATATATCTTTCATCAGATGTGTGTTTGGCAAATATTTTCTCGCATTCTGTGGCTGATCTTCTGACTATCTTAATAGTGTCTTTCATGGAGCAGAAATTTTTAATTTTAGTCAAGTCCAAGTTACTAACTTCTTCTTTCATGGGCCATACCCTTGTTCTCAGCACTAGAAACTCAGTGCTGAGCCTCGAATGACTTTAAATACTTTCTCTTAGGTAAGCATGACACCACTGCTCTTAGGCAAGGAGCATAACATTTATTTTACAGCAATGGTCGTCTGTCACACTTTTCTCTGAAGTATCTTTAAACAGGCCAAAAAAGAGAAGGAGTAAGAACTAAGAGAGAACGTGTAGATAAAAACTGGCCAAGACAAACATTAAATATCTTCAAAGTTGCCTGTTCAGCCTTAAAAATTCACGAGCATGTGAATATCCCCTCCACTACCTCGCAGGATTTGTTTTCATATAAATATTATATTACTGTTGCTGCATACACACACACACACACACACACACACACACACTGCTGTTCTGATAAAACTGGTGCATCATGAAAAATTCCTTGATGGTTGACTTTGCCCCCTTCCTCCCCCGCCGTACAGTGACATACTCCTTCCAGGAATATTTGAACTTCAGTTTGGGAAGCAAACTGGACTGAAAAAAGAGCGAGGTTAAGCAACTTGTCTGATGTCATACAGCTAGCAAATGACAGACCCAGGCTTTGAGTCCTAAATGAGCAGAATCCTGAGCCAGGGATCATGGGAGCTCGTGGGTTCCAGTCTGTGTGTCAGGGTCTTGGTCACAGACAGCCTGACTCAGGGAGCCTGAGGTCATCTCCATTTCTAGGAGGCACCCTCCCCCCGCCCTTCCCCATTGACCTGGTCTTCCCTTGGCCTCCACAACCTCTAAAATCATACCATATAATTTAGGCTTCCCTCTCCCTCCAAAGCATAAACTAGAGGAAAGGGAGAAAGCAACCCCAGACGGTGTCTATCATGGAAGCGTGTGAATGTGGGGGAGAACCAGCCTGAAGGGATGATAAAGAACATGGGAAAAAAATTACCTTTGTTTCAACAATAAAAAACTCTCTGTGGCCAAACAATTTTTGCTGAAACAACAATGCACATCATACAATGTATTGAAGAAACTTATAATTATGCCAAATTAAACTGTGTGGAAGCATCTCTCTGGCCGTGAGAACCATTGATTTCTTGGTGTAGCTGCATTCAGTGGCTGGGGTTGGGGGAGCCACAGCTCTGAAAGAAGCAGCTTTGGGAGAGAAAGCGGTCATTCTCTCAGAGGAATGGCCTTTGCCCTCCAGAGCTTGGATCTGACTAGCTCCTCTGGAAAGAGTGGAGCTGCAAGCATTTGTCTGTGAGAGCTTGCTTTCAGAGCCCAGGACCCGGCACACAAGCCTCTTTCCTCTCCGCCCGTCTCATCTGGATTTTACGCATTCAGCAAACATTACCAAGGATAGGCGTGGCCCCCCAACTCCACCTTCCTCCTCAGGGTTCGGTGGTCCTAAACCTCCCCAGAAGTGTTCCCCTTTCTCCACCTGCTGTTCTGGAGTCCAAGACCAAAATTTAAGCCTCAGCTGTACCAATGACTAATTCCGTGACCCTGCTTGACCTCTCTGGGTAACTTTCCTGTCATCTGCAAAACTGGAAAACAGGCCTCTAGGTGGGGCCGAGTGGGACGCTTTCTCCTGTGTTATTTGAAAGTGATTGCTACCCTAGCAGGTAAAATGACCAGGCAGAGACTACATCATCCACATTGGTCTTCAGATATCAAGTATTAATGCTTATGTGTGGAACCTAGAAAAATGGTACAGATGTACCTATTTCCAGGACAGGATTAGAGATGCAGATGTAGAGAACAGACCTGCTGACACAGAGGGGAAAAGGGAGGGTGGGATGAGTTGGGAGACTGATATGTATATACTGCTGCTGTTGCTGCTGCTGCTGCTGCTGCTGCTAAGTCGCTTCAGTCGTGTCCAACTCTGTGCGACCCCATAGACGGCAGCCCACCAGGCTCCCCGGTCCCTGGGATTCTCCAGGCAAGAACACTGGAGTGGGTTGCCATTTCCTTCTCCAATGCATGAAAAGTGAAAGTGAAGTCGCTCAGTCGTGTCCGACTCTAGCGACCCCATGGACTGCAGCCCACCAGGCTCCTCCGTCCATGGGATTTTCCAGGCAAGAGTACTGGAGTGGGGTGCCATTGCTTTCTCCAATGTATATACTACCATGTGTAAAATAAACAGCCAGCGGGAACTTGCTGTATTACACGGGAAGCTCAGCTCAGTGCTCTGTGATGACCTAGAGGGATGGAATGAGGGAGGGAGGCCATATACATATGCACACAGCTGATTGACTTTGTTGTCTGGGGCTTCCCAGGTGGTAAAGAATCCTCCTGCCAATGCAGGAGAGGTGGGTTCAATCCCCGGATAGAGAAGATCCTCTGGAGAGGTAAATAGCAACCCACTCCAGTATTCTTGCCTGGGAAATCTCATGGACAGAGGAGCCTGGTGGGCTACAGTCCACGGGACTGCAGAGTCAGACACGACTAAGCACACACACACTTCATTGTACAGTAGAAACTAACACAACATTGTAAAGCAATTATATTCCAATTAAAAAAAAAAAAGAATGAAGTTTGCTGCAAGTACCTTCGGCCCTTTGGGTAGTGACTGCTTCCTCTCAGATGTATGTAAAACAGTCAGTCCACTGTGCTAGCTTAGACATTTTTCTCCTTGTCTTACAACAGCTTTAAAAAGAGGCCCCGTTCACTTTTGCCTACCTCACTGCCTAGGACAAGGCAGCTGTGCCCCATGCCCCACTTGTGCCCTGAGCCTCCAGGCATCTTCAGGGAATGCTTCAGGGTGACTGCCACCACTGACATTTCAAAGACTCCAGGATGGGGCTCTGAGCCCCTCCTGCTCAGCGTGACGGAAGGATGGAGCTGGAACAGGGAGTTTGGAGGATTAACCAGCTCTCCCACTGCGAGGCCAGGCAACCTGTTACTAAATCCTCCTACTGGATTAAGCCCGAGCCCACAGATCAACCGCAGTCTTGAACAGATGTGACACAATGGGACACTTTCTGGGCCTTGGTCCAATGAAGCAGCTAAAAGCAGGCGGCGCATGGGCACATGGCACTTGCCACTCTCTCCCTTGTGTTATTTGTAGTGGCAGCAGAGTTTCTTGAAAAAAAGCATGCATCGAAAGGCCTAGCTGTGCCCCCAGTTCTGCCACCTGCCAGCTGTGTGACCTTGGGTGGGTTACTTCACGTCTCTGAGCCGCAGTCCCCTCAACAGAAACGCAGAACTGGTGAGAGGGATTTCACAGAGTCTTGAAGGATGCTGAGGTAGCATCACACACGTATCTCCTCAAAGAGTACGTGCGGGAAACGTGCATGTGACCACTCCTGGCTGGGGTGGAGGCCTGACTCCGACGTCGCCCCGCATCTGTGGTTCCCTCACTCTGCCCCCTTCTTCTGTGCTTCATGGCACTTTGCACCTGCTTCCATCTTAACACTCAGTCTTTTCCATTTCTCTCCTAACTGTGGCTTCTCAGAAACAAGGGTTCTGTGGTTATTTATCTTCGCCTTCCCACACCTGGCCACATGTGGGCTTCTGCAAATGTATAGCAAACTAAAAGCACTTTGTAACAGATGCCCTGCCTGGCATCACTCACTAGTATGTCTATCAATACTTCATACCCGCCTCCTGGACTAGATACTCTGAGGGCAGCAACCAGGTGTGTGATTCATCCTTCCTTGTAGCTTCTACAGCATCAAGACAGACACACAATGGATGCTCAGGGGATACATGTGAAAAGCAAGAAGGAAAATGAGAAAAGGAGAGAAAGAAATAGATGCCTCTCCCCAACAACAGCAGCTCACCCAGCAAGTCCTCCTGCCCACTCAGCGCCAGACAGGCCCGCATTCTTGCTCTCCCTCTGAAAGCAAGGGCCAGATATTATCTTAGTCCTCCTGGAGAAAAACTCTACAAAATTTACAAAGCTCAAATACGGCTTTTTCCTTTCCAGCAGGACTTTCTGGGTGATGTTAAATGACTCAACCAGTCACCAATAGGTCACAATTACTACGGAATCGTCAGGGTCATGGGATAACCTTTCCCTGACTTCAACAGGCAGGAAGATGCCCCATGTAAACTCTTCAAAAAGGTCCGCAGGGACGACCCACCTCCCATTTGTTTTCCCCACTGAGACACAACCTGCTGTTTTCAACTTCTGTGTCTTTGCTGGGCTGTTCCCTTTTGTCTGAAACGCCTTTGCCTCTCCTCCAAACCACCCCTCACACTCTGCGATTCCTACAACCACCAGCTTTGCCACAGCCAATTTGTCCTGCTGACTCATACTTATCTTTCAAAATCTGACTCAAGTGTAACCTCACTAGGAGGAGACACTCTACCCAGCAGGCATGTGGAAGAATGGTTAGCAGCCCAGACCTTTGAGTTGAATCTCAGCGCTAGCACAAAAGAGCTGTGTGACATTGGGAAAGTGACCTCCCATCTCTGGGCTTCAGTTTGCTTATCTGTAAATTGGGAATGTGAACACTTTCTTCACAGAGTTGTTCTGAGAAGTAAGTTGGTTGATGAAAGTAAAGAGCCTGGCATGGAACTTGGCATGTGGAAAGCTCCCATGAAGGGCAGCTGTAGTCATGTATTCCATGGACCCCAGACTGGATTAACAGCCCTTCCTCTGTTTTCCTAGGGCACCCTGTACTTTTATCTGTAGCTTCCATTTAGCTCATTGTTTTGATATCTACTCACTACTTGTGGCCCTACTAGATGGTAATCAACTCTTGGGCCAAAACTCTTAGCATCCCCTGGACCCAAGACCAGGTTGGTTAGATTCATAAGTGAATAAATAGATGGAATGAATGAATGAGTGAATATATAAGTTGAATTAGTAGACCTGTTGGCTACCTTGACAGCCATGCCTTTTCTAAGACCCTTAAGGGCTGGAGCTAGAGCTGCCTGGACTAGCTCAGGTTTGAACCATCCCTGGGATGTCACATGGGGCCAGTATATGAGGACACAGAGCAGTGGGGAGAGTGAGAACTAAAAGATGGACTCTATACTCCCCTAGTGGTACAATAGATAAGCGTCCACCTGCCAGTGCAGGGGTCGTGGGTTTGATCCCTGGTCCAGGAAGATTCCACATGCTTCAGAGCAACTAAGCCATGCACCGTAGCTACTGAGCCTGTGAGCCGCAACTACTCAAGCTCGGGCCCCTAGAGTCTGTTCTCCACAACCAGAGAGGCCCCTGCTCACCACAAGTAGAGAAAACCTGGACACAGCAATGAAGACCCAGTGCAACCAAAATAAATAAATAATTTTAAAATAAAATAATAAAAAATAAAAGGTGGACTCCAACAGGTGCTTTGTTACTGCTGAGTTTGCCCCTCTCATCTCCTCCCAAGGCCCACGCGGCAGTCAACCATCAGTAAACGTTTGCTTGGAAGTATTCATAGATTCATTTGTTCATTCAGCAAATATTTATTGAGTCAGACATTGTTCCAGGCACTAGGGTAGAGCAAGGGTTAGGGTGGGCATATTCCCAACAATATGATTCCTTGGAGAGGTGACATGAGCCATTATCACCTTATTAGTAAGGCTGTGGAAGTAGGAAGGGAAGGAGGAGCCATGGACAGAGAGCCAGGAAACCCTGATTCAGATCTTTGCTACGAGCGCCGTTATCTCAGCCAAGTCACTCAGCCTCTCTCCGCCCATGATGTGTTACTTACACAGGGTGGCCATATCTGCCCTCTTCACCACAAGGTCAAATATATGTATTGGGAATGATCATAGAAAAGGCTGTGGAGTTGTGGAAAGATGGTGGCTTACAGGCAAACAACTCGGCTTTGTGGCATTGTCCACCTTGCTAAGCTTTATTTCCTCATCTGTATAATGGGGATACATACTGACTTGGCCCACCTTGCAGAGTGCTTATGGGTCTTAACCTGGACCACAGGAGGAAGCAGTACTCTGCAGACAGCAAAGAGCACTGTCCTTGTAACTCTCTGGTAAGCCTGCACTTCATCCCCTTACATCTCAGTTTTGAGACCTGGTTCTGCTCAACTGGATCAAGTAGCCTCTCTGACCCTCAGAGTGTTCATCTGTAAAATGGGAATAACCCTTTCTGGCCCAAACCCTAGTGTTATGAGAATCTGATACAATCACAGATGTGAAAAACTTTGGCAAATGTCGACATGCTGTATAAAGGATAAAGTGCTCTGTAAATTTGAGGAACAGTTTTTCTTTTTGATATCATGAGGAATTTATGCTCATTGTAGTAGAATTAGACTTGATCCTGCGTCTGTTCCTCCCTATCTAGAAAAATAGAAAGAACAGATCCAGGGAGATGGTCTCCAGGTATTCCAAACATGTGTGGAATCTCACTTTGTTCTTGAGATATCCCCATGTGCTGTGCAGGAAAAAATTTTTTTCTGTCATTAGAGAGGAACATGGGAGAGAAGGATTCTACTCGGTCATTCTTCTACCTACAGTGTGCACGTAGGCCGCCAGGCCCCTCTGTCCAAGGGATTTTTCAGGCAAGGATGCTAGAGCAGCTTGCTGTTTCCTCCTCCAGGGGATCTTCCCAACACAGGGATCAAACCCACGTCTTCCATGTCTCCTGCATTCCAAGCGATTCCTTAACTGCTGAGCCATCCAGTGAGCCCAGCACCTCGAGTGTACTTTTGGGTAAGTTGCTTTCTCTCTCTAAGCCTCATCATCCCTATTTGTCACATAAAGAGGTTGGATTCTATTTTAGTTAGGATACATATGGCAACAAGGGAAACAAGTGATAATCAGTAACATTATCTATTATCTCACAACAGCAAGAAGTTCAGATACAGGCATCCCAGGTTGGGTATTACAATGTCTCAAAGGTGTCAGGGCCACAAACCAGTTTCTATGTGATTTTTTAATGGTATCAAGATGATCCTACAGCTGGAAACTTCATACTCCCACCCAATAATTCCCAAAGGCAAGAGAAGAGTAATGTTTGCCTTGGATTTCTTAAGAAAAGAACATAAAGAACTTTCCCAGACCTGTCCCTTGTATTTCAGAAGGGGAGACAGGGGAAGGAGGGTGATCGCATGTCTCTTATCTAAACAAGTCAGGAAAAAGGAAAGGAATTATCATGTCAAGGAACAAAACCCATGTTCTGATAACAAAACCATCAAGGAACTGCCTGCCAGGCAGACAATCCTCAGGTCTGACAGAGGCTCTGGGTTTCTGAAGGACATGAAAGGCCCCAAGTGCAGTGCTAAGATCAGACCGAGGTCACTGAGAGCCCCCTTCCCAGCCTCCAAGTCCTACCCTGCTACTTCTGGGTAGAGCTGGGTGGGAGGTGGTGTTGAGAGAGGCAGGACCCCACAGCTGGGAACCGCCCCCTGGCCTGCACGCCACCCATTCAGCCAGGTGGCATCTGGCAGCTTTTGGAACTCCAGGCCACCAAGCCCAGAACAGGTGACCCCTTACTTTCCTTCCTGCATCTTCCCATAAATAAACAGAAACTGATACGAGAAACTGAAACAAAACAGAAGTCTATTTTGACCTCAGGTAGTCGGTCTAGAAGCAAACAACTCCGGATTCCATGGCCTTTAGGAACCCAAGGCTCTTCCATCTTTCTGCTCCTCCATCCTCACCAAACATCCACCCTCAGTGTGATTTCACAGTCCAAGACTGCTTCTGCAATTCTATTATCATCGTGTCACATTTTATAGGGAAAAGTGAAAGCCGCTCAGTCGTGTCCAACTCTTTGTGACCCCATAGACTATACAGTCCATGGAATTCTCCAGGCCAGAATACTGGAGTGGATAGCCTTTCCCTTCTCCAGAGGATCTTCCCAACCCAGGGATTGAACCCAGGTCTCTCACATTGTAGGTAGATTCTTTACCAGCTGAACTACAAGGGAAGCCCAGGAATACTGGAGTGGGCAGCCTATCCCTTCTCCAGCGAATCTTTCCAACCCAGGAATCAAACCAGGGTCTCCTGCATTGCAGGCAGATTCTTTACCAACAGAGCTATCGGGCAACCCCTAAGCTAAAAGCAAAAGGGAAAACTAAAAACAAAACAAAAACACAAATCTGCCACACCTCCTTGCCTTTTTAAGGAGCTTTCCCCCAAAAAACTTCTTATATCTCCTTGTATGGAACTTGGTCACAGAGCCAAATTTTGTGGCTAAGGAAGCTAGGAAATGTCCTTTTTAACTGGGCATCTTGCGACCCTCAATTTATTTAAATTAGTAAGCAAGATGAAGACAATGGATATCATGATGGAGTAACATGAGTTCTGAGTAAAAGGTCTGGGCAGGTGATCATTGCAAAGTGTTGGAGGATGGGGGACTTTGGTTGGTCATCCCTTTGTTTAGCTTTTTAGGCCTTCCATCCTGCTACCTATGGGACTCTGGGCATGTCACCTCATCTCTCTGAAACTCTTCTGCTCTAAGATGGAGGTGGGACTACCAGATCAACCGTGGTGAAATGATTCTGAGGACAAGATTTATTCTTTGATTTGTTCATCCATTAAGTCATCAAGAATCTCCTGACACATCTTCTGTGTGCCAAGTACTGTGCTAAGCAGGGAGGGTTTGGAGATTCATAAAAAGCCTGCTTCTGGGAGTTTATAGTCAGTTGAAAAAAGCCCAGGAAAGCATCCATTATGATAGATGGTGCTAAATTCCATGTTAAGGATAAATGCAAAGTCAGGGGAGGTTGGAGGAGTGGTGCCTATTTTAGGTAGGGGACCTCAAAGGCATCATGGGGATGCTTCAGGGATGAACAGGAGCTTGTGGGCAGAGGAGATTGAAAAGTACAGGAAGGAGGCCAGCGTGTGCTAGGTATGAACCTGCAATAGAATGCATGATGTTCTGCCAATATGTTCCCACTGCATGCTCACTCTCAGGTAGGGCTCCGGTTTCTGAGCTTTTTTAACCAGCTGTTGTTGTTGTTCAGTTGCTAAGTAGTATCTGACTCTTTTGCAACCCCATTGACTATAGTACTCCAGGCTACTCTGTCCTCCTCTGTCTCACGGAGTTTGCTCAAACCCACCTCAACTGAGTCAGTGATGCTATCTAACCATCTTATCCTATGTCACCCTGTTCTCCTCCTGCCTTCAATCTTTCCCACCATCAGGGTCTTTTCTAGTGAGTCGGCTCTTTCTATCAGGTGGCCAAAGGACTGGAGCTTCAGCTTCAACAACAGACCTTCCAATGAATAGTTGGGGGTGATTTCCTTTAGGATTGACTCGGTTGATCTCCTTGTTGTCCAAGGGACTCTGGAGAGTTTTCTTTAGCACCACAATTCGAAAGCAACAATTCTTCGCCGCTCAGCCTTTATGGTCCAACTATCACATTCTTACATGACTACTGGAAAAACCATAGCTTTGACTAGACGGACTTTTGTCAGTAATGTCTCTGCTTTTTAGGTTTGTCTAAGTTTTCCTTCCAAGGAGTAAATGGCTTTTAATTTCAGCTAGTGTTGTTTATTTAGCTCATTTGAATTCAGAAAGATTGGGAGTTGGGTCCTGGCTCCACTATCTAACAGCAAGACCTCAGGGCAGGGGCTTCATCTTGAACTTGACCTTCATCCCAGCATGAGCTTCAGCCGCTTTGTCTACATATGCCCTCAGCGTCTTGGACCAAGTGAGATTTCATGTATAAATGGGCACAGTGTGGTCCCAACACATGGTGAGTTCTCAGCCCAGATTTTTTCTTCCCCCTCTCTTCCCCAGGGCTTTGGGGAGAACCTCATTGGTTTCAGGGAACCAGGAAGAAGAGACAATCTCTGGCCAAGGGCTTAAGGAGGACAAGAGTGGTTTCTGCAGTGATGTTTTTAAGTGCAAAGTGAAACAGTAAAAAATCAGGTGAGAGAAACCATGTTGTCTGCCAAGGAGTAAACTGCATTGTTTACCTCTTGGTAAAGCAGCTGCAAAGAGCCTTTAAATCAGGGGAAAGGTCAACCTTTCATAAAAGAATGGACTGCCCAACCTTGTGGCCCTGGACCCTCTCCCCTACAATTCCCATGACCCCCTGCACTGATTTTCTCCCTGGAGGTGGGACTGCTGTCCTGCCAAGCTGCTTGTGCTGTGTGCACGGGCTGTGTGCAGGGGCTTTGTGGAGTGTAAACTGCAGGCAACCCTGATGAGGAAGATTGTTTTTGTCTCGGTACCTCTGCAGGCTGGCCTCCTCACCTCCATGCTATTTGATCAGTGCCATCTATGTGCCTGGCTTCACTCACAGCTTTCCCTTCTTCCTTGTACCTTCTGAATCCTTCACAGCCATGCGTCCAGGAAGCCCACCCTGATGGCTCTAGTCTGCACTGATCCTGGGCCCTCAAGGTGTCTTCAGACAACCACACCGAGAGATAATCACTATGCTTCTTGTTTTTTCCTACTAGGCTTTATCCTCACCCCACTTGAATGAGGACTACCTGGGCTCCTGATTCTCTGAATCAGCATCATCACATCAATTGGGAACTTGCTCATCCTTGGGGCGGGGCTAGCAATCTGTAATAGGACTCCTAGTGATACTAACACACTCAAATTCAAAAACCAGTACATCCAATAATCCTGTTAGACGAAATAGCAATTTTCTTCCTTTGGCTTCAGAGTTCTCTAGAAACACATCAATGTGAAAGTCCCATAACAGAGCACTATTCTTTCCTTCAGCAACACTCCAGCACCTGAAATGCATGGAGATGGAAGGCAGACTTCTTCTTCCCCTGTTAACTTTGTAACTTACCCCACAGGTTTACAGAGCATGTACCATTATGTTTGGGCTTCCTAGGCGGCACCAGTGGTAAAGAACTCACCTGCCAATGCAGGAGATTTAAGAAACGTGGGTTCAATCCCTGGGTCAGGGAGATCCTCTGGAGGAGGATATGGCAACCCACTCCAGTATTCTTATCTGAAGAATCCCATGGACAGAGGAGCCCAGCAGGCTACAGCCATGGAGTAGCAAAGAGTTGAACACGACTAAAGTGACTACACACGTACACACACACCATATATGTCTCTGGCTTGCACTCAGATATCTCTGAGTTTGAGTCTGAGCTCACCACGCATTGCCAGGAATGGAAACATGGTGGGATACGAAATCCCATGGGGAAGTGAGACAGGAGAGCTGATGGAGCTGGGTTCTGGCTCTGCCTGCAGGAGGGGGCAGTTCTTTGGGGGGGAACCTCTCTAGGTGTACAGGATTCTGTCTCCCTGCCAATCACCCTGCACTGACTCCTTGCAAGAGGGGGCTCCCACCGTGCGGGAGAGGGCCTGGGGTGGGGCACTCCAGCAAACATCGGTGACACATGTTTCCTATTATACACAGCATTCTTTGTGGGAGCCCCAGTGAAAAATACACATGGCCAACCATCACTTGCTCAGCAGGAGGGGGCCCAGGAAAGGGGATTTTTCACTGCTGGCTTTATCAAGAGTTAGAAACAAAGCAAAGGCTCTGAGCTTGTTAGAAAAACAAACTGTTTGTGCTTTGGCTTTTCATTTGAAGGATTAGGAGATGGTCTGGATATCAGCAGATACCTGAGGAGCTCACCTGGGTCTCAACACAATGGTGGAAAGCACGTGAGATTTGGCACCTCCTGGTTCGACTCCCTGGCTGCCTTTCTGAGTAGCATTTAGGGGAGACACCTGCCTGGCTGTGGGTCAACATCCCCATCTCTAATAAGAGGATAATAACATGTCACCATGAAGGGGAGGCGCTATAAAGACTCTGTGAAACGGTGTTTGCAAGAGTGCTGTTTGTAAAATATATTACATAAAGGGGTTCTTACTATCATTTTTGAGCTTCCCTGGTGGCTCAGTGGTTAGGAATCTGCCTGCCAATGCAGGAGACGCAGGTTCGATCTCTGGGGTTGGGAAAATCCCCTGGAGGAGGAAATGGCAACCCACTCCAGTATTCTTGCCCCAGAAATCACATGGACAGAGGGGTCTGGGGGGCTATAGTCCATTGGGTTGCAAAGAGTCGGACATGACTTAGTGACTAAACAACAACAAATATTATTATTAGATACAGAAAATTCAGAAAGAGACCATTGTCCGAAAAAATTGTCTGACAGCATGATACAGTGGGAGAAATAAGTATTTAAAAACATACAGAACAGAATATAAACCCCACTTCAGTACTTACTAGCTGTGTGGCTTCAGGCAAGTTACCCTCACTTCTCTGAGTCTCAGCTGTCTCATCTGCAAAATGGGGGTAAAAATACTCCTGACCAGATGGAGTTGCTGCAAGGACTGCCTCATTTTTTTTCTTGTAAATATCCCTACCCTATAGAAGGTGCTCCATATAGGTAGCACTGAAGCCCAAGGACGCCCAAAGGGGCACCACCACCTCCGCCCCACCCACTGGGATTTGAGGCTATTCCAGGAGTCGGCCCTGCTCTGCACAGGCCCTCACTGGAGGGGAGGAGGCTGCCCCCTCCCCATGACACTCCTCTGAGAAGCCATTCTTCATCGCAGCTCCTGCAGCCTCCCCTGACCGCCTCGATCAAGTTACAGACCCATTTGTTTTCCCCGCACAAAGCACTGTAGTCTGCCAGCTTCTCCCCCTTCTGCTCCAGCCGGGGGAGCTGGGCCAAGAGTTCATCTCCGAGTAGCGCAGGCCCAGTACTTCTCACTAAGGAACACAGAAAATGGCACAGCCAGCCCCATCTTCATACCTTGTATGCATCTTCATCAATTTCCAGGCCCCTGGAGCAGTTCCCAGCCTCTACTCCTTTTCAGCTGAGTATGTTCCCTAGAGGGGCCAGGAGTTTCTTAAACCTGCTCAAACCCAGCAGGTGTTGGTAAAGGATCTGATCCTGTGCAGGGGTTTGGGGGTGGGAGGGACCAATGTGTTCAATTAGCTCCCAAGTCCCAGCTTCCTTTGATGCATGTTGAATTTTTGCAAAATTCTCTCTTGACCACCAAGACTCAGTGAAGCGCTAGTACACGCTGCCCTGACAATCTGCACTTCTTCTTGCAGGACTCACAAATATGTCAGTTGAATGTCCTCTGGTAAGCTTCAGGAGGCATTTGATCAAGTCTATCTCATTCTGCACTGCTTCTACAGTGCTTGACGAAGAGTTGATGCTTAACAGATATTCAGTGGATGAATAAAACCTCCTGATAATACTGTAGCATAAATATTTTCATTTTCCTGATTGTGTAGAGAAGGCAACTGAGACCCCAATTGGTGAAATGTCTAACCCACGTTGACCCAGCCAGTAAATAGCTGCACTAAGATTCAAATGCAGGTTTTCGCCAAGTGTTTGCTGCATTTGATTTATATTAAGGTCACGCTGGAAACGTTAACAAAGGCAATTTTTAAAAATAAAGAAGCTGAAACTGCCCAGTGTTCCCTCTCCACCCCCAACACAGCATGACTTGTGCAAGCCAGAAGGTTCTGAGCAACCCACGCAAGGCGGAGGCCAGAAGACAGGGGCGGCCCTTGTCCCTCAGCTGTGGGGACTGGATCCTCACACGGAGCCCCTCCCGGCTTGTCCCCACCAGGGCAGAACTTGGATAAAAAAGTCTCAGAAGAACAAAGACCACATTTTCCCCTGCAAGGCAGAGAGGCCAGCACTGGGGAAACAATGGCCTTGCCAGGATCAAAGAGAGCTGGGCCCAGACTGGGGACAAAAGCTGAGCCCCAGCTTGATAAGAATGACAGCCTGCCCTCCTCCTCCTTGTGTTACAAAGGGCTAGGGCTGGGGGCAATGGCAAGCATGTGTGCAGGTCCTTTGGGGCCCACCCCATCTTCCAGCTTCATCCCCCAACTCCCTGCCCCTCCTCACCCCACACAGCTCCAGGAATGCAGCTTAATTGCTCTCCCCTACCAGCCATGTTCTTTTCCATTCTAGGCCTTCATTCATGTTTTTCCTCTATCTAACATGCTCTTCTCCTTTCCCCTTAAGTGCACTGACTCAGGCTTCAGCATTTCAGCTCACAAGCTGCCTCCTCTCTGCCCTCCACTCTTTGAGGCCTGGGTCCATCGCACCCTGCTGTGTGCTTGCTCCAATCCAGTTCCAGCACTGCTCACATGGAATTATTATGACCAGTGTCAACAGATGCCTCCCTCCCACAGCAGACTGTGACCACATGGAGGCTGAGACAATTTCTTAATGCTTTTGTAAATGCATTGCCTAGCACAAGACGAGGCAGATGGGTAAACATTAGTTGAATGAATAAAGCAATGAATGGTATAGAGTGAGCTCTCCCAAGGCCTGAAAATTCACCTGGGGACCTTGTCATTTGAATAAATCAAAAACGTCTCTGCCCTTTCGACCTCTTTCACTGGATTTTGTGCAACTAACATTCTTAAGGGCTTCCCAGGTGGCACTGGTGGCAAAGAACTCACCTGCCAATGCAAGGGACTTAAGAGATACAGGTTGGATCTCTGGGTCAGGAAGATCCTGTAGAGGAGGGCACGGCAACCCACCCCAGTATTCTTGCCTAGAAAATCCCATGGGCAGAGGAGACTGGCAGGCTACAGTCCATAGGGTCAGAAAGAGTCAGACATGGCTGAAATGATTTATCAATATTCTTAAAGTGCTTCCTCTATTTGGGGTATGGCTGGGTCTTAAGAATTCTTTTTTTGTTGTTGTTGAATGGTCAAAAAAAAGTCAAAACTGGGGGGAAGAAAAGTGGAAAAGGTGAGTTTTCATTCTACTCCCAAAGCACGGCAATGCCAAAGAATGTTCAAACTACCACACAATTGCACTCATCTCACATGCTAGCAAAATAATGCTCAAAATTCTCCAAGCCAGGCTTCAACAGTATTTGAACCGTGAACTTCCAGATGTTCAAGCTGGATTTAGAGAAGGGGGAGGAACCAGAGATCAAGTTGCCAACATCTGCTGGATCATCAAAAAAGCAAGAGAGTTCCAGAAAATCTACTTCTGCTTTATTAACTATGCCAAAGCCTTTGACTGTGTGGATCACAACATACTGGAAAATTCTTCAAGAGATGGGAATACCAGACCACCTGACCTGCCTCCTGAGAAATCTATATGCAGGTCAAGAAGCAACAGTTAGAACTGGATATGGAACAATAGACTAGTTCCAAATCAGGAAAGGAGTATGTCAAGGATGTATATTGTCACCCTGCTTATTTAACATACACAGAGTACATCATGAGAAACGCTGGGCTGGATGAAGCACAGGCTGGAATCAAGATTGCTGGGAGAAATATCAATAACTTCAGATATGCAGATGACACCATCCTTATGACAGAAAGCGAAGAACTAATGAGCCTCTTGATGGAAGTGAAACAGGAGAGTGAAAAAGTTGGCTTCAAACTCAACATTCAGAAAACTAAGATCATGGCATCCAGTCCCATCACTTCATGGCAAATAGATGGGGAAGCAATGGAAACAGTGAGAGACTTTATTTTCTTGGGCTCCAAAATCACTGCAGATGGTGACTGCAGCCATGAAATTAAAAGACACTTGCTCCTTGGAAGAAAAGCTATGACCAATCTAGACAGTAGATTTAAAGGCAAAGACATTATTTTGCTGAAAAAGGCCCGTCTAGTCAAAAACTACTGGTTTTTCCAGTAGTCATGTATGGATGTGAGAGTTGGACTATACAGAAAGCTGAGCACAGAATAATTGGTGCTTTTGAACTGTGGTGTTGGAGAAGACTCTTGAGAGTCCCTTGGACTGCAAGGAGATCCAACCAGTCAATCCTAGAGGAAATCAGTCCTGAATATTCACTGGAAAGACTGATGCTGAAGCTGCAACTTCAATACTTTGACCACCTGATGCGAAGATCTGACTCATTGGAAAAGACGCTGATGCTGGGAAAGATTGAAGGCAGGAAGAGAAGGGGACAACAGAGGATGAGATGATTGTATGGTGTCACCGACTCAATAGACATGAGTTTGAGTAAGCTGGGAGCTGGTGATGGACAGGGAAGCCTGGCATGCTGCAGTCCATGAGGTCGCAAAGAGTTGGACACGACTGAGCGACTGAACTGAACTGAACTGAACAACAAAGCAAAGTCCTTACCCTTGTGGAGTTTCAGTCTATAACCAGGAACAGGGAGACAGACGTTAATCAACTGCACAATTTAAAATTATGGTAAGGACTAGGAAGTGAGATCACAGGACACATTGTGCATCCGTGTCTGTCTATACGCCCAGCAGAGGTCTCAGCGCTGGGAGGGATGCGTCAGAGAACTAAGTGTCCATTATGGAGACAGCCTAGCTAATAACAGAGGAAACTGGTCCAGGCTGGGAAGGCTTCTCTGAGGAAGTAAGAGCTGAGCCAAGATCTAAGGGATGAGCCAGCATTAGGAGGCAAAAGCCAGGAGGTAAAAAGACTAGAAATTTGCCATGATTGTCAAGGAACTGGGATTGCCTATGGGAAGATGTCAATGCCTCCACTCTAAGATACCCACAGAAAACTTGATAGCAAAAATCGGCAGAGCAATCAGAGTGTGTGATGGTCAGACTCAAAATGCCGAGAGAGACTATACTTTGCCCAAGGTCACCACCAGGACTCTAGCAAGGAAGAGACAAGGAGACCTGGGACCCCAGCTCCGAGACTGCTGTGTCACAATGCCCTGGACCTGTGAGGCAGACTGGGGAGAGCCCTCTCCAGCCCACAGATGAGGCCCTGGCATTGAAGGGCAAAGCATCCCCAGGAGGTGCCTTCCTAGAGGACCAGGCTCAGCCTGGAATTTTCTATAAAGGGACTGCCACTTACCATAGCAAAAGTAATAGAACCATGTACAGTTAGCAATGCACTGTCCCCAAAATGGCCCCGTTTCTTTTAAGAGCAATAGTCAAGCCCTAGATTTCATTTAGACTGGGTTCTAATCAAGTCTTATTAACTGTGACCTTGGGCAAACTAATTCTGTACTCTAAGCTTGAATTTCCTCATTTGTCACACGGGACCAGGGCTCCCTAATGGGAGATTATGATTAGGATGGTGTCTTTATTATTAGTCAGCTCAGGCTGCCATTACAAAGCACCAAAGACTGGCTGGCTTAAACAACAGAAACATTTTCTCAAAGTTCTGGGAGCTAGATGTCTGAGGTTAAGGTGTCAACAGAATTGATTTCTTCTGAGGCGTCTCTCTTTGGCTTGTAGCTGGGTGTCTTCTCCCCGTGTCCTCACATAGGCTTCCCTCTGTGTGCTGATGTCTTCTTATAAGGACACCAGCTCTATGAGATTAAGGCCCTCCCTAATGAGATCACTTTAATAATTATCTCTTTAAAGTCCCTATCTCCAATTACAGCCATATTCTGAGGTCCTGGAGGGTAGAACATCAAAATATAAATTTGGGGGGAATACAATTCAGACCATGACAGAAAATGCCTGCATGATGCCCGGCACATAACTGAATCTTGGGCGTGGGTGCCACAGGGAGAAATTGTGGGGTGAAAGACCACCAGTTCTTTCTCATGTGCCTTGATGGACAAAAGTAGGCCATGAGGCACATTAGGTTTTAATTGTGCCTTGCTGCCTGGACAACTTTGGCAAGACCTTAACATAGAGGCAAAACTTAATATAGAGGATGCACCCCCTAAAGTCTACATCCCTTTCCTTCTCACATAATCCTAGTGAATAAACAGAGAAAAATGAAGTTCCCAGCACTGGCCACTCCAGCAGCAGGACAAGAAAGAGGCTAAGCTTCTGCCATTTTTCAGAACCAGCCACACCAGTGCTCACAGAGGACAACACATAGTTGAAGCAACTTCAAAAAACCTTCTCTGCCTTACCTTTTCCCCACTGCCTTCCCCAGCAAGCAAGAGACAGCATTTTTCCTAGAGGCCATCAGTTATAATATTATCAGGCCCAGGAGACATAACTTAGGGAGCTGTCCTGATAAGACTCAGTGGTGCCCAGGTCACCCGAAGGTATCTGAGCCCAGATGCTTCATCTGGCAGCCTCTCCTGCCCTGTCTGGCCCCACCATGCCTGGGACACCTCCAGGAGCAGATGCTAAGGCCAGAATCTCACCTTTGAAGTAGCTTCCCCATCATCCCATTTGTTCAGTGAGACAGACACTAAAGAGGTTGTTGGTTTGGGTGTTTTCTGTAAAGACTATCTCAGCACATCCTATTTGCAACATGAGCCCAGGCGGTTCCTACAGACTGGCTTTAGTCTATTGTATTTGCTTCCTCTTTGAGTCCAGTCATATCAAGATAGTGACGCCAAAAGAGATGAGTGAGCAGAGGAGAGACGCTGAAATGGCACTTTGGCACAGCAGGGAAAAAAAAAAAAGAATGCCTTTTGAAAAGGTGCTAATTGATCTTTAGGCTGGTGAGGCTCTATTTGGGGGTAGCTTTTTGTGCTCCATTCTGAGCTCCATATCGTGTATTGATTTTCAAGTGACTCGGGCTCATTGCAGAAAACGTGGAAAACAGACAATGCAAAGAAGCACACACACACACAACCTATAAGCCCATCACCTTAAGATAATTGCTGAGATACTTGTTCTTAGTGTTTGGATGTATTTTACTCCAACCATGCTTCCCGTAGGGTTGAGATCATACTAAAATTTTATGTCTTGTTTGTTTTTTTCAGCCTTATTGATGTATAATTGGCATATCTTGCCTGTTTTGCTTAACATATCATCATATAGGCATTGTTTTTCAAGAAAAATGTAATATCTGATAACATTCCATTAAATTGATGTGCCACCATTATTTTTATCCATTCTCCTGTTGTGAATGTTTAAGTTACTGCTATTGTCTGTTTTATTATGAATGGCTTTTCTCTTATTGGTTGTGCTGTTATAAATAATGCTGCCACCTTGGACATCCAAATACTTAATCTACCCTTTTTAAGGACATATCACATCCTTAGTTCACACCTGTGTTCTTATAACAACCATGAGAATTAGGTGGTATTTTCATGGAATAGATGAGGGCAGTGATGAAGCACAACCAGTAAATCCAGAACTGAAAGATAGCCCACTTCTTTAGATCTCAAGCCTGATGCTCTTTCTTCCACCCTATGCTTCATGTTACAGGGTGAACAACAGATGAATAAGCCATCTGACAGCCACATACCATCAGAAAGGGTTAGATGATCCAGGAACTCTATACCTGGAGGAGTCAAGGCTTAGAAGGCAAAGATGTCACCCAGTACCAGCCAGGAAGGCCTATTGGTTAAAAACAAAAAACAAAAAAAAACAAGCAAGCTTATCCATGCAGCCACAGGGGGCAGAACTAAGACATCTGTATGGGGATTTGAGATGATTTTCACTCAATATAAGAAAAAAATGGGTGGTGCCATGAGTCTGACATAAGACAGACTTGAGTTTGAATCCTTGCTCCCTTACTCACCAGTTGCGTGACTTTGGACAAGTCACTTGTGTTCTGTGAAACTCAGATCCCACAAATTTAAACTGTATGAGGCTGATCTGAGAGTTAGGGGTAATGCACATTTGGTATCAAGTTTGATCTATAGCAGGAGCTCAATAAATGGTCACTACTCTTTTTAACATTAAGTTGTGGCTGTTTAACCCTGGAAGGGGCCACGTTGGATCTTCAAGCAAAGTTGGGATGTCCCTCTGTCCATTGGATGGTGGAGGCAGCCAGAGGTTAAACCAGGTGATTTCTAAGTCCCATCGTTAGAAAAATATAAGCCAGAGTTAGGAGCCCTGGACCCAAGACCTTGTTCCATTAACTTATTAGATGAGACATAAGAGCAAATGACTTACTTTTTCTGAGCCTCAGTCACCTCGTTCATAAAATTGGGAATAACAACAATGCACTCTTCACTGGGCTATTGGGAGAGAGACAAGAGACTGTTGATATGCAAGCACTCATATAATCCAAAAATTTCCACCAAAGTCCATTCATTTTGATTAGCATTCCAGCTCCACAATGCAGTGACTCTCCTGAGGCTGCACAGAAAAAATAAATTGTGCTTCTGATAAAACTGCTGGCTTCTAGTCCCCACACCCTTCCCAGTCATACCTGTATTAGCCAATGTTGTTTGAAGAGGGAGCCAGCCAAGACAACCAGCGCATATCTGGAGTTTGGAGGGGCTTACAATGCTGCCTGTGGAAATGCCTTTCATCTACCAGGAATGTCTATGGTATTTACAGAGCAGACAGGACTAGGTCAGAGGCTCTCAGGACCTTTTCCTAGCTCCCTCACCTCTGGGTGCAGGACACTTGCAGAGCATGGACAGCTGATCCTTTGGGCTGGAATGCTGTGAGCTAGGACTGACGTATATTCCATTAATTTCCCAGATAGGCAGCCTGCATTCATCCATCTGATCTCAGCCACTCTGGTTGTCTTTGGGGTTTTACATTTCCTTTGATCATAGCAAGTGACTGGCACCCTTCACTCAAATGTCAGACATTCCTGATCCTCAGTGCTCAGATTTTCTATCCATCACTCAAGAATGAACAGGAATTGCACTGAGGAAAACGTGACTTGTAGCAACTTCATCCCATAAATTCTGTTACGTATTTTCGTAGCCAACGTTACCTTTCCTCCATTGAAGTCTTGAGATTTATATCACCCCCATCCTTACAGCAAAATTGGGCAGTTGAAAGCTCTGAAGACAGCTAGACATGATTACAAATATCACTTCTGATATTTGTTTGTGACAAAAGGCAAGCTGTTATGTAGATTAAATGAGATACTGTATATTAGACCCATAGCCCACCACTAGACCATAATGATGGTGGTTTAGTCTCTAAGTCATGTCCATCTCTTACAACCCCATGGACTGTAGCCTGCCAGGATCCTCTGTCCATGGGATTATCTAGGCAAGAATACTGGCATGATCTGCCTTTTCCTTCCCCAGGGGATCTTCCCGACCCAGGTACAATACCAGGTCTCCTGCATTGCAGGCAGATTCTTTACCATTTGAGCTCCAAGGGAAGTCCATAGCGAGTATCCTGTAATAAGCAGTTCCTTAGCTACTGTCAGAGCTGCACGTTCTTGGGCAACTCACGAACTGTTTTGAGCTTCAGTCTCCTCATCTGGAAAAATGGATCATCTATTTAAAAAAAAAAGTGGTTAAGAATAAAGCAATAGATTGCACACTCAGAGCAGGCTACTTTTTCAACTTAGTAAATTGTGTTTCCTTGGTATATTGTTTAGAGGAAACTCGGAGCTTCAGCTTTCTTTTCTATAAAGGACAAATAATAACACCCATTTTTCAAGGTTGCTGAGAGAATCAGAAATAATATCTGGAAAATTCCTAGCATGAAGAGCAACTATGGCATTATTCCTGATGGGTGACTGGCAGCATGATTACCACTTTAATTTTGAATGATAGCAATTTAAATTTAGCATCTAAAGCCACTGCCTTCTTCAAAGAATGGAATGGTGTAATTGCCAGCCAACACTGAAGAAAGCAGACACTGAGGCAGACACTTTGGGGGCAACAGATGGGCCACATAGTTTAAATCAGAGCCAGGCTCAAATTACATGGTAGCCACTAAATGCCTTGGGGTGAGAGATGACCACTCTCTCACCTGTCCTTCCCAGCCTCTCCCTGCCCCGTTCAAGAGTAGAGCATCCCTTTAGAACTGAATTCACAGAGGAGCCAAGATGAAATAGACTTTTGACCTCTAGCTCTCACCCCATCTTCAAGCACCATGTCTCTACCCTGGTCTCTCATCACGTAAAAGCAGCTTTGTCATATGACTCCTAGCTCAAAGAACTTGAGTGGATCCCTAATATCTCCCAAATGAAGTTCAAAATCAAGGTCTTGAATGAAGTTCATAAAGTTAAGGTCTTCTAGGATTTCTCACTACTGATTCCAAGGAGAGCTCATGGAACAGGAGGACAGGAGGTTGAGGGGTACTCCAGCCTCTAGGAGTCACACACATCTAGCTGAAACTCAGCCCAGGCCACATGGACCAAAGTTCCTGGAAGAAAAAAGGAAATATTGCTCAGGTACTACAAGATGAGACTTGGTGCTCTTATTCCAGTTAATTCTCATGACCCCTGTGAGCTAGAGATTCTTACTGTCTCTGTTTTGCAGATGTGGGGACAGAGCCCAAGATCAAACAACATAGGCAGAGTCTCTGAGCCCCTTGCCTCATGGGTGAAATGGGGAGTAAGGAATGCCTCCCCATGGAAGAAGGAGGACTCCCCCAAATACCCTGAGGTGTTGGCTGTTGCCAACATCACCTCAGCTTGAGCATCAGTACTCTTTCTGGTCTCATCATCCTTTCTTTTAGATCTGTAGCTAAAGTCATAAAGACCAGCATGGTGTCTGGAGCTAGCAAGGATTTCATTGAAACTTGTGCCTATTTTTGGAGCCTGGACTCAACACTAGGTTTCTGTCAGAAAGTAAGGGGCAGGGACTTCCAATTTCCCCTTTATGAAGGTAAGGGGCAGGGACTTCCCTAGTGGTCCAATGGTTAAGAATCTGCCTCACAATGCAGAGGATGCAGGTTTTCTATCCCTTATTGGGGAACTAAGATCCCACATGTGTCCAAGCAAAGAAGCCAGCACACCACAACCAGTATGCCTGAAAGCTACAACTAGAGTCTGTGTGCTACAATGAAAGATCCTGGTGAAAGCAAGGGGCAGGCAAGTCCCATTGGCCTCAGCTAAAGCTGGCCTCCTTGTTATATGTCCTCAAAGTGGCACAGCATTTGCCTTATAGTTCCTATAATTATACATAGTGGGAACACCGAGGCCGAGGAGTTCATGAGAACAGGACATGTGTCTAATGTGCTCAGCACTGCATCCTTGGTGTGGCTGATCTCTAGGTACTGGATGAACAGATGAATGGATAGGCTGCTTTCCCTGGCAGCAGTGTGTGTAGGGTGTCAGCTGAACCAGGAAGAAGCACTTAACGACAAGTCATGTAGACTGCTGTTAATGCGACTGAGAATCTGCTGCCTGGGATTTAAGTCACAACAGCAATAAGCAGACTAAAGTAAAGCTTAGTTACAAAATCCCAGGGGAGCAAATGTTTAGCCCTCAAGGACTCAAGTTCAAGTTCCATCTCTGCCCCAATTCATATCACATGACCTTGGGAGATGCCCTCTTCCTCAACCAACATGGGAAGAGGGGGGATCAGGAGAACTCACAACACACTTTCAAGTCTGATGTTCACATGTCTCCACTGGCTAACTCCTCTTACTCCAACTTTTAAGGATATTTTGAAAATAGCTGAAAAAATATGCAGAATTTTAGAGGCAGCTACTGGGGGTAAAACTCATATCGACCAACCCATCACCTCAGAATGGTGCAAAGATTTAGGAAATTGAAGGAATGACGCTAAAGCTGAAACTCCAGTACTTTGGCCACCTCATGTGAAGAGTTGACTCATTGGAAAAGACTCTGATGCTGGGAGGGATTGGGGGCAGGAGGAGAAGGGGACGACAGAGGATGAGATGGCTGGATGGCATCACTGACTCGATGGACGTGAGTCTCAGTGAACTCCGGGAGTTGGTGATGGACAGGGAGGCCTGGCGTGCTGTGATTCATGGGGTCGCAAAGAGTCGGACACGACTGAGCGACTGAACTGAACTGAACTGAATATAAAAAAGAGGACAAGCCCCTGGTCTGACGTTTGGGGCTTCAATGTAATCAGAAAGGTCTCAACCTCTCTCCCACTCTCTTTTACATACACACACACAAACACACACACACACACACACACACACACATACATATGCACACCAAGGTAATCCTGTTATCTACTTGGACACACACACAAAAAAAGATGACAAGGGTTTGGGGAGGGAATTGTCATTTTTTCTACTGTCTTCTCCCCCATCTCTTGTTTTTTCTCTGTTCAAAGCTTAGTTCAGCTGAGCACTAAGCACCACCTCAACCATTTCACATGAAGTGGGGGTTTGCAAGCCTGTTCAATGCAGATTCCCAGGTCCCAGGTGGAGCTTCTGAATCAGACATTTTGCTCACACGCCTCATGCCCCCTCTCCACTTCCTATGCTTACTAAGTTTTGAGATGCACTTGTAAATGTTTAACCCAACTTAGGGTCCATTCAAATGTGCCACGCACTTTACAAGATAGCCTGAAGCCAACAGGCAACACTTTTTGACCTTCAGAAGTGGCAGGTTCGTACGGTTCAACCTAATCCTGGGTGTAGGTGATGTAAACCTCAGCACAACGTTCCAGGTGGGCATAATTATTCCTGATTTACCTTTGAGAACACAAGGCTCCTGGGGGTTACGAGTCTTGCTGATGGGCACACAGGCATGGAAGGAAGACATGGGATTCAAATGCAGGCCTGTCATCTCCACGGCCCACGTCTGCCTCTCTGTTCCTGAACCACCTCGACTCCTCAGGACAGCGGGAATACTAGACAGCTATGCACTACCCGGGCCCCAGTGTCCTAGGTCGGCGCCACCACTGATCAAAATGGGGCCACAAGTTTGTCCCCTGAGGCCTGGGATGTGTGCATAAGTTTTCAGAAAGCTTTGTTTCTTGTCAAAAACTCGACTTATGTTTTTCCTGGAATGGCTTTTGGAAGGGAGCGTGATTGCTGATTAAATATGAAGTGGTTTGAATCTTAAGTGTCTCTCTGAATAACGTAATGTTTACTCCTGATCAGGAAAGGGTGCCAAGGGGCTGTCTCCTCAGGGTTATTTATGTGTCCCGGTCTCCAACACCCTCTTTGGAAGCCACTGCAGTGACCCTGTTTTGGTTTGACACCCCCTCCCACAAGGGATCCCTGTCCTGAAGTGGCCCAAAGACTGGGCAAGAGGGAGCATTTCTGTCCCCGGAGCCATTGCTCTGCTGGCTGAACCAGGTGCCTGCTCAAGCCCAGAGCCGCCCTGCTCTGTGCCCAGAGGAAGAACCAAAAATTCACTCACTCTCCTGTGCCTGAACTTAGGACTGGGGCCCCGAATCTGTAAGTCTGTGGAGGGAAAAAGAAAAAAGAGCAGCTTTGTCTAGAAAGACTCCTATATTATGTTTATCATCTCTTTGAATTCCTCAGTTTTCATACTTTGAATTCTTCAAAGGCCCCTCATTATGGTCATTCCTGTTGCCATTTGATAAATAAGGAAAAAACTAAGACCCCCAAAGTGAATGCTTTCTTCAAGTCCACACGTCAGTTAAGCAAGACTGTCTGACTCCAAAGCCCTTGTTCACGCCCAGAAAGAAGAGGCAGGTAGGAGGGGAAGGGGACTTATTTTATGCCAAGCGCTGTGCTGAGCGACCTCCTCTTCAGGGTCTTCTCTACTCCTTCTACCACTCCTGTGAGGAAGGCATCATTATGCCCATTTCAGAGGTAAGAAAATAGAGGTTCTGGGTATGGGACTGTTTGCCAAGGCCACACAGGCAGCAAGTAGCCGAACCAGGCCACAGTCCAGGCTCAATTCCCACCCGCTTACGCTCCTCGAAGACAATGAGCCTCAAAGTCTGGGTGTCTTCCCAGCCCTGCCACTAACCAGTGTGTGATTTGGAGAAAACTACTTGCTTCTCTCAATCTGTTTCCTTTTCTGAATTGTGAAAAGACCTCCAGTACCTCTCAGGTTTGCAAATTGAGACAACAGAGACCCCTCAGAATAGATTCAGTGTGTTGGAGAGATGGCCTGGCTGCTGGCTGGATTATAAATGGATATTGTTTAAGTAGCAGGTCCTTGAGCTGTCTTTGTAGAGGGAAAATACCTCAGAAGGCACCAAGTTTATGCCAGCCAAGAGGGAGAGGCTAGGAGGGGGACTGGGGTGCCGGAGTGTTTGGGAGAAGCAAGAAGCTTAGAGAAATCCTTGGAAAGTCCCTGCGAGAGCTCTCCAAGCCACTTCACGCAAGCAGAGCAGGAACAGCATGGTGAGCTAGGGCTTGTGTGAAGTGATTCTGCACTTGCTTAGAAGGAGGGGATTTATCCACCTGCCTAGAGCAAATGTACTTGGAGGTCATCACCTCCAATCTCTTGTCCATATCCCCAAAATGTGCCTGAGTTGGACATCACGAACCCCTGGCAAACGTTCAGTCCTGAGACCACCAGTCATAGTAGACGCTACCATAGACTAACCCCCAGAAAGGGAAGAAACTAATTTTTTCAGCTCATCTGTATACCAGGCATATATTCAATGACAGAAGTAACCAATTCTGAAGTTTGTTTGTTTGTTTGTTTGTTTTACATAATAGTAATAATAGCAATTTAAAAAGGAGAATAAGGACAATAAGAACAAGGACACTTAGGGAGTTCTTTCTTTGTACCAATGTGCCAGTCCCTTTGCATACATTGTGTTAATCCTCATAACAACTCGAAAAAATATTTACTTTTACTGAATCCATTTCCTCACTTTTACTGAATCCATTTCATCAACACAGCCCCCTGAGGCTCAAAGAGGTTGAGTCACTTATACAAATCACACAGCAGGTAGCTGGCAGATTGGGACTATGAACCCTGGTCTGTTGGACCTGAACGCTTTGGCCGCATTTACACCTCCTAGAGGAAATGCCTCCACTCTTCAGTCTTTCCCTTTATTAACAGCGTCACCTTGGCCAAAGCATTTAACCCTTTTGAACCTCAGTTTCCTTATCTGTAAAACAGAGTTGTGTGGGGACCAAGAAACTAGATCCATCCCCATATTCAGTTGGTCAATCCACAGCCACTGCCGGGGCTCCTTTGGTGTGTCTGAGCTGGGGTCTGGGGCCTGGGGGATGAATGAGAATGTTCAATGTCAAGGATAAAAGATAGATGCAGCCAATCAGAAGGCAGCATGTCGAGCATTATTAGAGAACTGTTTGCTGCCCAGATGCACTGGGTTAATGTTTTTATGAAACTTAGGAGAATTATTGGCACATGAAGGCTCATTTCCCCTCTCGTCTCTGCCTGGGGCTCTCCCTCTACATCCGTATTCCTCAGATGAGAAGCCTGGGCCAGCAGAATTTGTACTGGCAGTTGGTTTCAGAACTTGCAACACGTTGGGCTTTTTCTTTTTAAGCCTCCAGGATCTTCTAGCCTGGAAAATCCCAAAGGTGACTCAGAGACTTTCATGGAAAGTGACCAAAGTCGAGGCCTCTAAAGCCCCTGGATTCCACCCTCTCTGCAGCTGCCCCTTCCCCAGGCAGACCGGGACAGAGCTGAAGCACACAGGCCTCGCTCTCTGCAGCAGCCAGAGCAAAGGCACCCAGCCAGGGGCCTCCACAGCCAGGCTCCGGGGCCCCTTGGCTCTGTGTCAGGTGTAGGTCCCCGGGCAGGTCTGTCCAAGTTCAGTGTCCTCATCTGTCAAGTGGGGACAGAATTTCTAGCCTCTCTTCCTCCCAAGCTTGTTGTAAAAACTAAAAGGGAAAGTACAGTGTTGTGCAATGACACACCTGTCACAGAGAAGCCATTAATTCTCCAGTGAGCATACCCTTTGCTTCACCAACTGACCATAATACCTAATATTGGGACTTTTCCGGCTGTCCAGTAGTTAACATTCTGTGCTTCCACTGCAGGGGGTGCAGATTTGAGCCCTGGTCAGGGAACTAAGATCTTATATGCCACACAGCATGGCCAAAATTTTTTAAAATATACCTAATGTTTTCTGGGTACCAACTATAACCAAATTAGTTAATAACTCCATGTATTAAGTTCCATATTTTAACTAAGTTAATATGTGTAAAACTAAGTATTAGAGATATGAGTTAATATTAACAGTTACATATATTCAAACTTCGGAGAAGTTAATGGCACCCCACTGCAGTACTCTTGCCTGGAAAATCCTATGGACGGAGGAGCCTGGTAGGCTGCAGTCCATGGGGTCACTAAGATTCAGATACGACTAAGCAACTTCACTTTCACTTTTCACTTTCATGCACTGGAGAAGGAAATGGCAACCCACTCCAGTGTTCTTGCCTAGAGAATCCCAGGGATGGGAGAGCCTGGTGGGCTGCCATCTATGGGGTCGCACAGAGTCGGACACGACTGAAGTGACTTAGCAGCATATTCAAACTTAGTTAACATATGGAATTACAAAAATACTTAGTTTTACATATATTAACTAATATAATCTCCAGAACAACTCTAAAAGTAGATATTTTCTATATCCCCATCTTACCTACAGGGTAACTGTTCAGAGGTTAAGTGACTTGTTTAAGGCTCCACAGATACAGCTGAGAAGTGCAAAGCTAGAAATGAACCCGGGAGGTACGGCCCCAGCGTCTGCGCCCTTAACCTCTACCTCACTCTCCACCAGTGAGATATGGGGTCCACCGTCTGGTAGGAAAGAAAGACAGGCAAGCAGACAACTGCACTATCAAGATTCATGCTGGGATAGAGGGGGTAGTACAAAGGGACCCCTGAGCTAGCGGAGGGGCTCCAACCAAGCCTGCAGGTATCGGAGGGCTTCTTGGTAGAAGAAAGAGCAGACTAACAATGTGATCTTGACAGAAGCTCCAATTGTGGGAAAGTCTTGGGGTGAGAAAAAGGCTGATTGGTGTGACTAATGGGGAGAAGTGGGCACGTAGGGTGCAGGGGCCAGACCAGCTAGGGAGGATCATATGGGGCCTTGTAAGCAGTGTTTATTGATCAGGCAGGGTCCCAGCAGGACAAAGATGGCATGCTTACCTGAGTGATTTAAGAAAAGTGTAAGAAACTTGATACAAAGTGTAGACGGGAAACAGGAGACGTGATGACGGATGCTGCAGCATTCACAGGCTAGTAGCTGGTCCACCATGAAGCCTGAAGGGACCTGAGCAGGCAGGGTACGGGGAAGACTGTGGAGGGAGCTGCGGTCTTTGGCAGACGGACACGACCCTCCCCAGGAACCTGCAGGAGGCAAGTGGGAGGTCAGTACTCTGATCATTCTCCTCCTCCCTTCCCATCTCCCGGGGCTTCATTGGCTGAACCAAACTGGGAACATGAATGTGGTGGGCCTGTCAGAGATCAGGGCCCAGGGAGAAGAAGGGAAGATGGGGGCCCTGCAGGGGGCAATCAGAAGACATCCTTGGCCAGGGCTTTGTTACCTTATCCTGGGGACAGCAAAGAGTCATGGAGTGACACTAGATCTCTATTTTGGAAGGAAGGTTCTGGTTACAGATGAAAGAAAATGAGCAGTGTGTGAGAACCAGAGGCAGGGTGGCCGGTCAAGGCTGTGGCAGATGTCCGGTAGGAGGGCAACGTCTGATGGGAGAGGTGTGGGCAGGAACCACGGCAGTGGTGTTTCAAATAGCGACTTGGACAGTCGTTAGGTAAGAGGCAGATCTCTCCCCTCCCTCCTCTTCCAAGCCCCCACTGTGACACACTGGCATGGGCACACACGCGCACACACCACTTCCACCACTCCTCACACCCTGCTGCCATCACAGGCTGCATCCTCCAGGCCTCTGATTCACATTCAGCTCGCATCTGTTGATGAACATCCCTAGTGTAGGGCCAGGTGAACACCAGAACACCCTAGAACACCAGGCCACGTGTTCTCACTCCACTGTTTGATTCACATGCTGAACAAATCCTCCATCTGGGCACCATGCTCTTAACTTAAAGAAGAGTGACATGAAGTTCAGAGGAATCCAGAGACTTGTTCAAGGTTCCCACAGCAAGGATGCAGCATAGCCAGGACTTGAACCCAAGTCAGCCTGGTCCTGTCTTTCCACCTCTTCTCTCCCTTCTTCCTCTTGCCCTCCCCTCTTCCCAGCAGAACACTTCTAAGTCTTACATGTTGACCCCCACCCTCCCAGGGGTTTCCTTGCTGAAGGAAGTTCATTCCTACAGAGTCCCCAGCAAAATGAGTTGGGCATAAAGGCATCTTCCCAAGACCACAGGAAGCCTCATGCGTTGCCAGAGCCTTGCAGGCCTGAGGTTCCAATCTCAGAAGGTCTGCTCACCCCACCCTCCTAGACAGAGGGCACTGGCTGCTGTGGATTGGGTGATGATCACAGTGAGGGTTTGGGTTCCCAGGTGGTGCTAGTGGTAAAGAACCCGCCTGCCAATGCAGGAGATATAAGAGACGTGGGTTCGATTTCTGGGTCAGGAAGATCCCCTGGAAGAGGGCATGGCAACCCACTCCAGTATTCTTGCCTGGAGAATCCCATGGACAGAGGTGCCTGGCAGGCTATAGTCCATAGGGTTGCAAAGAGCTAGACGTGACTGAAGAGACTTAGCACACTCGCTCAGTAACATTTTATAGGTGGAGGGTGTTTACTTGATCTAGACTCTATCTGAAGGGCTTTAACTTGAAATGTCACAAAACCCAATGAAGTGTGTAAACTGAGTATTTTCAGTTTACAGATGAGAAAACTGAGACACAGAGAGTTTAAGTAAATGAACTAAGGACCCAGAGACAGCGAGCAGCAAGGCTGTGTCAGAACACAGGCGAGGAGGCTCCACAGTCTGTTCACTTCATCTCCTTGTGTGGTTTTTGTCTGAGCTGGAAAGCCCCAGAGCACATCCAAAATCACCCCTCATTCTGAAAACGAAGAAAAGGAGCCCCAGAGAGAGGGAGCGACTTCCCAGGTCAGTGGTAGAGCCTGGACTAGACCCACTCACCCAGAATCCAGCGCTCTTCCCACCTCCTGGCACTGCCTGTCCTCCAGAAGCTCTGTGTGCCCCAGGCTGGAAACTGGCTGAGCTTCTTGCTAAAAGCTTGATTATGCCGGGGTGAGCTCTCCCCTCCAGGAAGCCAGTTTATGGGACATTAAAGTCTCTTGCTAATGACCTATATTCCTCACATTCAAACTGGAGCTTGGCCAGGTTCTCCAATGACTCCTTGCAGGGGTCATGAAGCTTTTGGCTGGGGAATAACCAACGCCAAATATTTCCAGAAGCAGGAAAACCCCTAGGGTCCCATTCCTCAGCTCCTCCTCGGCCCACAAGAAGGTTGCTCTGCAGCCAATGGAAGATAATTTCCTTTTCTTTCTAAGACTCTCATGGATGACACTGGGCTAGCTGTGGGTCACCAACACCTCCTAATCACCCTCACCCCATAATTATTCTATGGATGAAAAGCTTTAGCATGGGAATGTCTTTATCCTAAGCTTACATGGAACCAATGGGGAAATTAAGGTCATCAAGGAGATGATACCAGCTCCATGGTACACAGCAGGGCCAACAATGATCAGAGGCAGGCTAGACACCCCACCAGTCTATCCTGAACCCTACTTCTTTCCATCATAGCTTGTAGGGTCCTCCCAGCACACCCAGAGTAAATCTTTATTATAAGTGTTTAATGATTCTCAAAATCTCAAAGAGTTGTAGATATACTTTTGAAATATATTTGTAGAAATAAAGAAAAAAAGAATAGTTTAGGGAATAACTTGTCTCTCTCAGCGCTTACTTAATCTGTTTACTCAGGATTACCAGGCCAATTACCAAGCTGTCTCCTTCCCTCCCCCAGGGGGCCTGAAGGAGGTAAATTTAGGACATCACAATGAGGTCAATGTGCTAATGTTTGTGAAGCGCTTCAGTTTGCACAGTGTTTTCATGTTACACTTTGCAACAGCCTTGTGAGGTGAATGCATACCTATTGCGAGAGAGACAGCGTGCCCTGGCTGTGTTTCCACTGGACACTGGAGTGAGAGAATTCTAAGGCCGAACCCCAGTCCCAACACACACAAGCTGTGTGAGCTCAGGGCAGCCATTCATCTTCTCTAAGCCTCTGCTTTCCTCATTTACAAAACAGATGTTATACCCACCTTGCAGATGAATGAGATAAAGGCCTAGTACTTCATAGCACTCAGTAACTGTTAGCATTGCTTATCCTTGGATCCTCTGCCAAGGGCCACATTCCCAAAAAGGTATTTAACCCTGGGGCTTGTTATCCCATCTCAGGCAAAAAATATTCATGAGCATCAGAAGGGTTTGAGAGATTCCAGATGAGAAATCCATAATGGGAGCCATTAATAGGTACAGTCAGAATGGGTACCTCAGCTTGGTTAATCTAATCAGTGAAACCAGGCCTTATGTGGGAGGTACTGAGAAGAGGTACCATTTTTTCCAGCAGATTCAGGATATGAACCTAAAGGATGAAGGCCTGGAGGAAACTGAGAATGAAGCCAGTGTGGAGGAAAGGAGGCCTGAGAGGAGAAGGGAGACGGGGTCCTGATGACATCTTTTGACCCCTCTCTCCAGCAAGCTCTACCCCACACATTTAAATTGTATGCACCAATGCATTCTTTTTGGGTGGAGAAGAGTGTCTATGGCTTGCAAGTAAAAGAATCCTATGGACTTAGCCTCTGGCCACAGGGTTTTTGAAAGATTAGGGATGCATGCTGGGTGACATGAGTTGGATGGTCTCATTGGAATGAGATACACAGGGCGCATCAAGCCATTGTAGAAATGTTCTACTTCTTAAGCTGAATAGTTATGTATGTAGATTTTTCATGCTCTTCTCTGTGCTTTGCATGTATGAAAAATCTCAGAAAACAGAATTTTATTTAAATCTACCGGTCTCTTTTCTAGGGACAGTTTGGCAATACATATCAATTACAATACACAAAGCCATTAATCAATTTCATTAATTAAACTACCAATTTTAAATGCACGTATCTTTTAGCCCTAAAATTCCTCTTCTTCTTTTTTTGGCCACACCTCACAGTGTGCGGAATCTTAGTTCCCTGACCAGGGATGGAACCCATGCCCCCTGCAGTGGAAGTACACAGTTTTAACCACTGGACCACCAGGGAAGACTCCTAAAATTCCTTTCCTTATCCTAAGAAAATATTAAAATCTACACAAAGATTTAAGTTCTACACTGTGTATCATTTCCAAAAATTGAAAAGAATTTAAGTTTCATCAATAAGGAATTGAGGAAATTATGGTATATGCTTACAATGGAATAGTTATATAGTCAGGAAAAAGAATACAGTGGATTTTTTTATGTATTGACAGGGAAAAAATAAACATGTATATAATACTATTAAGTGGAAGGATGTATCATTTAGAAACTGTGTCCAGGCACCAGTCATAGAAGACCTCATCACAGTGGCTTAAAATCACAGGGAGTTGTTTTCCAATGTTAAAGAAGCCTGGAGCAGGCCGACGGGGAGTGGCATGACTATTCCTTTAAGTTATTGATGTCTCAGCTCTTCTCTTCTGGTCCCCAGTGTGCGACTTCATCCGCAGAGTCCCTTCATGGCCTAAGATGCCTACGAAACTCTGCCTTCCTATCTGTTTGTAGCTAAGAAGGAGTCAGGCATGCAGGTCAAGAAGCAACAGTTAGAACCAGACATAGAACAGACTGGTTCCAAATCGGGAAAGAAATACATCAAGGCTGTGTATTGTCACCTTGCTTATTTAACTTATATGCAGAGTACATTATGCAAAATGCCAGGCTGGGTGAACCACAAGCTGGAATCAAGATTGCCGGGGGAAATATCAATAACTTCAGGTATGCTGATGACACCACATTTATGACAGAAAACGAAAAAGAACTAAAGAGCCTCTTGAAGAAAGTTGAAAGAAGAGAGTGAAAAAGTTGGCTTAAAATTCAACATTTAGAAAACTAAGATCATGGCATCCAGCCCTATCACTTCATGGCAAATAGATGGAGAAACAATGGAAACAGTGAGAGACTTTCTTTTCTTGGGCTCCAAAATCACTGCAGATGGTGACTGCAGCCATGAAATTAAAAGACACTTGCTCCTTGGAAGAAAAGCTATGACCAACCTAGACAGCAGATTAAAAAGCAGAGACATTACTTTGCCAACAAAGGTCCATCTAGTCAAAGGTATGGTTTTTCCAGTAGTCATGTATGGATGTGAGAGCTGGACTAGAAAGAAAGCTGAGTGCCAAAGGATTGATGCTTTTGAACTGGGGTGTTGGAGAAGACTCTTGAGAGTCCCTTGGACTGCAAGGAGATCCAACCAGTCCATCCTAAAGGAAATCAGTCCTGAATATTCATTGGAAGGACTGTTGCTGAAGCTGAAACTCCAATCCTTTGACCACCTGATGCAACGAACCAACTCACTAGAAAAGACCCTGATGCTGGGAAAGATTGAAGGTGGCAGGAGAACAGAGAACAGATCATGAGATGGTTGGATGGAATCACCAACATAATGGACATGAGTTTGAGTAGGCTCTGGGAGTTGGTGATGGACAGGGAAGCCTGGCATGCTGCAGTCCATGGGTTCGCAAAGAGTCAGACACAACTGAGCTACTGAACTGAACTGAAGAAGGAGTCAGAGAAAAGGCTGAAAAGACATGCCTCCCACCTGCATCAGCCTCTCTTAAGCAACCTTCTGGGTGCTGTACAACCTGTCTGCTTATATGCTATTGTGTAGAACTTAATTCCCTGCACACATCTTGCTAGAACAAAAGCTGGGCAATGTGGTCTTTATTCTGGGTGGAAGTGTGCCCAGCTAGAGATAAAAATTCTGCACTAGGGGTGTGTGTGTGTGTGTGTGTGTGTGTGTGTGTGCAGAATGCAACATATAGGTTTATAAGCATATAAAATAAACTCTAGAAGCATACACACACTAAAAAATGGTTATGTCCCAAAGTCAAATTAGAGAGAATTCTTTTACTTGCTATTCCATATCATCCTGCAGAGAAGGCAATGGCACCCCACTCCAGTACTCTTGGCTGGAAAAATCCCATGGGCGGAGGAGCCTGATAGGCTGCAGTCCATGGGGTCGCTAAGAGTCGGACATGACTGAGCGACTTCACTTTCCCTTTTCACTTTCATGCATTGGAGAAGGAAATGGCAACCCACTCCAGTGTTCTTGCCTGGAGAATCCCAGGGACGGGGGAGCCTGGTGGGCTGCCGTCTATGGGGTCGCACAGAGTCGGACACGACTGAAGTGACTTAGCTATATCATCCTGAATTAATAAAATTATTTTCAACCAATATTTATTATTTTTAAAATCAGGAAAGCAACCATAAATATATCTTAATTTTGAATAAAAAAGAGATAATGATGTTAAAGTCCTATAATGCAAACTTCAGCAAGCATTATGTATTGGCAACAATACTGTATGCCAGGGTTTGAGTATATGCATTTATGCTCGTACATTATTAAGCAGTCTTAAAGCTTTGAGAGCATAGTAGGTATTGAACAAAATAAAGGCCAAACACAGAAGACATGAAAACTTCTTTTCTGATCTAAAGAAACTAGAAATCTACTGATGACACTTTTATCATGATTCAGTGAAGACTTCCTTTTACAAACATTTCATCTCCCCTTGAGATTCACCCAATGAACATGAATTCATTGCCCACCATGAGCCAGGCAATTTATTAGGCTCTTTCAACCTTTCTCATATAATCACTCACAAAAACTCTAACAGGCAGATACTTTTGTCCCGTTTCATAGATGAGGAAGACAAGCCTCAGAGAGATGAAAGAAGTTGGGGGTTTTGTTTGTTTGCTTTTTAAATTTTCATTTATTTATTTTTTTGGCCTCGAGTTTTCTCTAGTCGTGGTGCGTGGGCTTCTCCTCGCAGTGGCTTCTCCTGTTGTAGAGCACGGGATCTAGGGAGCATGGACTTCAGTAGTTGTGGCTTGCAGGCTCTACAGTGCGGACTTAGTAGTTATGGTACACAGGCTTAGCTGCCCCGTTGCTTGTGGGATCTTAGTTCCCTGACCAGGGATTCAATCCATGTCCCCTGCATCAGCAGGTGGAGTCTTAAGCACTGGGTCACCAGGGAAGTCCCAGTGTTTTTTATAATCCCTGGATGACCCGTGTTTCTTGGACTAAGAATTAGCATGTTGGGCATCAGTGTTTTCTACAAGGGTTAGGACCTGAAACTTTTGAAAGAACCATTCACCTTTTGGGGAAGCATTTCTGAATTGTCCATCACCAACCATTTCTTCTTGGATATCATCGTGTTTGTTGATTGGAGCTGTCCTTTACGTTGATGCACCTCTGGATCCAGATAAAACATTAAACTGCCTTCCTTCTCCATCAAGTGTACAGTTTTTAAGCTATCACTGGCATTTCAAGTCTTCTGAAAACAGTATATGCACGGTCCATAGCACAGTACAAGCGGCATTTAATAATAGTTTTCACTGAAGAATGTTTTCAGATTCTTGAATAAATCAGATCTTTGGTTGAGACCCTACTGATGATCCCTGAGAAAGCCTTTCCCACCTCACCTCTAGTGTTGACCATTGCTGCTCAACCCTAGTTCTCTCTGACTTCAAAGCTCATCATTTTACTACCCCACTGGAGGATGTCTCCAAGCTGGATCATCCCCTACCCCTCCTGCAGAGGCCAAGGGATGATAAATGGTAAATATTCCTCACCCAAACTCCCTGTCTCATCCCTTAGGAGCCTCAGAGTCTGAGGCTTTCTAAAATTAGGTCAATCACTTCCTTCCTTACCTCCAGCCAGTTTTAACTATAAGCTCTCCTATCCATCTTCCTTACTGACTGAATTTTCCTCTGTGCTTTCATGGACTACCATAACCCAGCAGTATTTTTCCTATTGCCCTCTTAACTTCCCCTGGGAGTCTGACTTGTTACTCATTTTGGACCTGGTGCCTTGTGAACTTGATAATGGTCTTCCTTACCTTACTCAGCTCTGACGCAAGTGAGGAAGAGCCTTCCCAGTTTTAATCACTCCTTAGAGATGGGGCTCTGGATGTCATGCTAGCCCCCACTGCACGTCCAGTGAGTTTCCCGGATGCAGAGGGAGTGGAGAGAACTTGGGCTTTGGACTGAGACAGACTTGGGTTTGAATCGTAGCTATACAATAATTCTGAGTCATGATTTCCTTATTTCTAAAATACAGGTGATAAATGCATTTTTTCCAGACTGCATGTGAGGGTTAAGTGATATAAGTATTTTGTTGCCTAGCACCTAGGAATCATTTAATAACTTTTGTTATTTGTCTTACGTCCAGTATTCTTGATTGAAAATGCCCTAAAGTCTCATCATATAACTAAAGGATACTAACATCAATTATAATTAGGCCAAGAGTTACACAGCATAACCATTAAAAGCATGGGCTCCTGGACAGACGGCCCGAGTGTGAATCTCAGTTTCACTGCTTAGTAACTATGTGACCTTGGGCATTTACTTAAACCCTCTGAATATCAGTTTTCTCAACTGCAAAATGAGTTTTATGATTGTAGCCACTTCATGGGGTCAAATCACTTAGAATAATGCCTTGACCATTATAAGCACTTAATTTGTATATGATATTATAGTTGTTACCATGTATTGAAGTCTTGTTAAATTCCAGGCTCTATGTTAAACTCTTATTCATCCTCTAGCATTTTCACAATGACTCCAGTCATAGGATCCCTGCCTTTGAGCTAGGGAAACTGAGGTTCAAGTGGAAGGATAACTTACGCCCTGATTCTAGAGCGAGTAGGTGGCAGAGGCTGGATTCATGACAGGCAGTCACCACCCTTTTCATTCTGCTCTGAGGTTATCTCCCTCTGACTCCGGCTTATTCTTTAAGGAGCCCCCTTGGCTCCTTCCCAACTTCCTATCCTGATATCTCAAGGACATTTCCACATTAATCTTGGTTTCCGTTGCTATTTATGTCCTGTTACCTTTCCCAAGCTTTATCACAAGGGTTGATTAATCAGAAACTGTTTCTCAGAGGCTATGACCCTAAAGGAAATATATTACAGCCTCTGTAACCATTCCTGATCTCAGCTCATGAATGATAGGCTGTTTATCAGAGAGCAGAAGGCAGCCCATTGTTGGGATGTAAAGAAAAGGTGACCAGGTTAGAAGGCCTCATATAAGACATAGGTCTTTGGGACCTGCTGAGTAAGCTGATGTGCATATGGTTCTTGGTAAACAGGATACTTTCTTGGGCTCCAAAATCACTGTGGATGGTGATTTAAGCCACAAAACCAAGACACTTGCTCCTTGGAAGAAAAGTTAAAACAAAACTAGGCAGCATATTAAAAAACAGAGACATTACTTTGAGACAAAGGTCCATATAGTCAAAGCTATGGTTTTTCCAGTAGTCATGTATGGATGTGAGAGTTGTACCGTGAAGAAGGTTGAGTGCCAAAGAATTAATGCTTTCGAAATGGGGTGCTGTAGAAGACTCTTGAGAGTCCCTTGGAAAGCAAGGAGATCAAACCAGTCAATCCTAAAGAAATCAACCCTGAATAGTCACTGGAAGGACCAATGCTGAAGCTGAAACTCCAATCCTTTGGCCATTTGATGTGAAGAGCCAACATACTGGAAAAGACCCTGATGCTAGGAAAGATTGAGGGCAGAAGCAGAAGGGGATGACAGAGGATGAGATGGCTTCATCAACTCAATGCACATGAGTTTGAGCAAACTCTGGAAGATAGTGAAGGACAAAGAAGCCTGCCGTGCTTCAGTCCATGGGGTCACAAAAGTTTGACATGACTTAGTGACTGAACAACAACAACAAACAGGACGGTGTTGGCCCAAGCTGCTAACACTCAGCTCTGCCATGATGTGAAAGGGGTCTTCTAAGAGCAAAGATGCATAGCCACAGAGATGGTCATGCATTCCACTTAACAACCAGTAGAAATTAGAATGGTAGCAGCTACCTCTGATTGGAGGCTTCTCATGTGCTAAAGAGGAGGTATACACACCTCCTGGGTGTTAGTGCTTACCAGGCCCTGACTTGCCCTTGAAGCTCCAAGAATCCCAAACAACCCAGAGCCCCCCAGAGGCACCATGCTAATTCTTGCCTCTGTGCCTTTATCCATGCATTCCTTCATTCAACACTTATATCCTAACTATCTATTATGGGTCTTTGGTGGGGGGAATTGTGTCCCTTTCCCCAAAATCCACATCTTAAAGTCCTAACCTCCAATATCTCAGAATGTGACCTGATTTGGAAATAGGGTCATTGCAGATGTAATTAATTAAGAGGAAGTCATACTGGAATAGTGTGAATTGTGTCCTTATAAACAGGGACAATTTGCACGCATACACATGGGGGTAATACCACATGAAGATGAAGGCAGAGAGCAAGGGGATATGTCTACAAGATGAGAAACACCAAAGACTGCCAGCAAACCACCAGGAGATAGGAGAAAGACATGAATCAGATTCTTTCTCACAGCCCTCAGAAGGAACCAAGTCTGCAGACCCCTTGATCTCAGATCCCTAGCCTCCAGAAATATGAGAAAATACATTTCTGTTGCTTTAGTCACCCAGCCTATAACACCTTGCTACAGCAACCCTGACAAACTAATACAGCATCAGACATGAAGTTATGGGGATCAGCACTGAGCAACACAGATGAGGTCCCTGCCCACACTGAGTTTGCCTCTCAATAGAGAATACCCTAAGAATACAAAATTAAATACACTACAACTTCAGGTCATGATAAGTGATGTGAAGGAGACTAAAGCAGGATAATGGGATGGACAGTGAACAAGGTGCTCAGGGAAAATATCTGTGAGGAGGGGATATTTTGCATAGAGGCCTGAAAGAAGTAAGGGAGTAAGTCATGCAAAGCTGTGAAGATAGAATATTCCATGTTGGCCCCTTTGTCTGGATGGTGGTCCCCCTTGCCCTCTCTTAACCCTCCCAGCACCGGCTGACTCATTCTAGTCTCAGCTTAGATGCCACCTCTTCCAAAGAAACTTAGCTGACCCCCAAACTAAGCTAAATGCTGCCCTTCTATGGGGCTCCCAAACATCTAGAGTACATGTATCCCTCAACAACTTGTTTTATTTATTTATTTATTTATTTATTGTTAGTTTTGTGTCTTTCTACCTAGATTGTGCTTTCACAGAGGACAGGACCATGTCCTATTCATTTCTGTGTCCCCAGAGGTCAGCAAAGAATCTGATAAACAACAAGTGTGATAGGTTTGTTTATATATGGTTGGATGGATGGATGGATGGACTGATAGATGAATGGATAAAAGAAGTGAATGGAATTATGTTATTTATTCCTAACTACAACCTTGTGGGATAGTTATTATTGTACTTATGATACAGATGAGGAAATCTTGGTCTCACTGAGGAGGAATCTGGGTTATTCACACTATTCATACTGACCATGTTCTAGGGCACAATTCAACGGGCTTAAATTGTTGAAGGACTTAGATGAGCAAAGTCATCCACTGGACCCAAGTTCCTTGAAGGGTGCAGCCCTTTACAAATTACACTCTGACATTTCCATTTGTTCCTCCTAATAGCCTGAAAATATATAAACAGGATAACTGTCTTTATTTGACAGACAGGAAAATCCTGATTCAGGGAGGTGAATTGAATTGCCCAGGCTCTCACAGCTAGCAAGCAGAGTGAGGACTCCTGACTCCCTGTTTTCCCATTCGTTGGTGCTGCTGCCCCAACTCACTGACCCTCAGAACCATATCTTAGATGCTTAGAGCTAAGAGGACTTGGACTTCATCTAGGCCAGCCTCTTACAGATGAGGAAGGAGAGGCTCAGAGCTGGCAACCCCATGCCCACCGTCCTTCCTTCAGACTTACCCCATTTCACTTGCTCTAAGAAAGTACCAGAGGGATGCTACTCTGTTCAAAGACAACAGGAGACACCTGCCCTTTGTAACAAAATGAACAAAAAGCAAAACAAAGAAAGAGAAAAGGAAACCATCATCTAGACAGAACCCTAAAACTCATTTTTCCCGGAGAACGGCAAGCTCTTCTTCAGCACCCCTTTCCCTTTAAAATCATAAGATTTTCTGGAGGATTAAATCCGAGGAGGACAGAGTAATGACAAATCCACCAACCACAGCAGCCCCTCCATTAGCCCTTTAATGAGAAACATGTGAAGAATTGGTGCTTTTGAACTGTGGTGCTGGAGAAGACTCTTGAGAGTCCCTTGGACTGCAAGGAGATCCAACCAGTCCATCCTAAAGGAGATCAGTCCTGGGTGTTCATTGGAAGGATGGATATTGAAGCTGAAACTCCAATACTTTGGCCACCTGATGCGAAGAGCTGACTCATTGGAAAAGACCCTGATTCTGGGAAAGATTGAGGGCAGGAGGAGAAGGGGACAACAGAGGATGAGACGGCTGGGTGGCATCACTGACTCGATGGACGTGAGTTTGAGTGAACTCCGGGAGTTGGTGATGGACAGGAAGGCCTGGCATGCTGCGGTTCATGGGGTCACAAAGAGTTGGACATGACTGAGTGACTGAACTGAACTGAACTGAACTGTGGAGGCGGAGGGGCATGGCAGCATGGATAGGCAGGGTTCAAGGAGCTTCTCCCTCTTTGGTATGGATGGGGATGGCTGCATTTCTCCAGTGACCCAGCATTCCTAGTGGGAAATGGAGCAGAGCAGGAGCCCCACCACAGCCAGCAGTCTGCGGGGCAGCAAAGGTGACTATGACTTCACTCCCACCATCCACATGGCCCAGCAGCCCTCTGCTCTGTCCTGGATCTCTGTGCCCAGTTCAAGGTTATGGATTCAACCCAGAGAGGTCAAGGTCAGATCCAGGAGCTGCAGTCTGCCCCCATTCCATGAACAGGGAGAAAATCAGGCGTGCAACACTTTTTGGCATATAATATCTCAAATCTGGTCTAAAGTTGAAGGTTTTTATGCTCAAAGCCTGCTTCCACTCCTGTGTTCCAAAAACACGAGAAATATTCACCTCTCACTCAAGGAAAAAACCTCAGCCCCTTCCTTCTACCCTGGGACCATACCCACAGTCAAATGATGAGCAAGGCAGCTCACCCTACTTGAGAGCTGTCTCCCCAGCAGCACTGTCTCTCCATTCCTAGAGCACCTACCTCAAGTCTGACCTCATCACCTCTTCATGACCTTCTTATAGTAGCAGACCCTCCCTCCCCTGACAACCTACCCCACCTGTTGACATGCTCTTCCTGCACAATTAACCTGATCAGGTTAGTTCCCAGCTCCAAACACCAGGTTCCTTTCCTGTTTCCCTTGTTGTTGTTGTTCAGTCACTAAGTCATGTCTGACTCTTTGTGACCCCATGGACTGCAGCACACCAGGCTTCCTTGTTCTTCATTATCTCCTGGGGTTTGCTCAAACTCATGTCCATTGAGTCAATGACGCCATCCAAACATCTCATCCTCTGTTGCCCCCTTCTCCTTCTGCCCTCAATCTTTCCCAGCATCAAGGTCTTTTCCAAAAAGTCAGCTCTTCACATCAGGTGGACCAAGTATTTGGAGCTTCAGCATCAGTCCTTTCAATGAATATTCAAGGTTGATTTCCTTTAGGATTGACTGGTTTTATCTCCTTGCTGTCCAAGGGACTCTCAGCTGCTTATCTCTTACCACCCATTTTTCTCCCCAGCAGCTCTCAGCTGTGCCATGTATTATCTCTATTCACTTCCTCTTGTGACCCTTCTTCCAGAACAACTCCCTCCCCTCACCATCTCCCACCTCTTATTGCACTGCCCAAATGCTACTCAGTATTTGAGACCCAGCACAGGCATCTTCTCCTGAAGAGGCTTTGCCAGATCTCCTTCACACCAGCCCAGCCATCCAGCTGGGATAGGGGCCTTCACCTTGCACCCACAGCCCTGTCTTGCTACATCCACAGGGACAGCCACCTAATCCTGTCCCTTTCTTCTGACTCCTCCTCAAAGGTCAGGGCTCTGTTTTACTCATTTCCACATCCCAGATGCTGGTCAAATCTCTGAAAAAACATAAGAACTCCATAAATATCTAATGGGTGAATGAATGCATGGTTGGTGGAATTGATTTGAAGAGTCAGACAAAACTGAGTGACTGAACAACAACAAATGAGGGAAAGTAAAGAGTCTAGGAGAGTTCCAGGTATTGACACTTTTCGTAAGACTGGAAACACACAACAAATGAAGGTTTAGGGAGCAGATGGCTGCCCCATTGGGTAGAGATGTTCCATAGGCAGTTAGGTCTATGTACTTATATGGAGTTAAGAAAAGACTGTATCTGGATGAGGGATATCATTTGGGGAATCACTGCAGTAGGAAACTTGCTCAGAGAAGGATCTAGAGTGAGAAAAACAGGGGCAGGAACCCTGAGGAACTGTCATTAAAGCATGGGCAGAGGAAGATAGTTCCATGTAAATAACAGAGGCTCCTACTGCTGCTAAATCTCTTCAGTCGTGTCTGACTCTGCGAGACCCCATAGACGGCAGCCCACCAGGCTCCCTCATCCCTGGGATTCTCTAGGCAAGAACACTGGAGTGGGTTGCCATTTTTTTCTCCAATGCATGAAAGTGAAAAGTGAAAGTGAAGTCACTCAGTCATGTCCGACTCTTAGCGACCCCATGGACTGCAGCCTTCCAGGCTCCTCAGTCCATGGGATTTACCAGGCAAGAGTACTGAAGTGGGTTGCCAGTGCCTTCTCCGAAATAATAGAGGGGAGACATGGCCAAAGAGGTAGGAGCCGCTGCATCAGAATGTGATGCCACCCAAATCAAGGGATGAGAGCACTGCAAGGAGACCCATGTTTCCAAATGCAGCAGTCACTTCTTCTTTTATTTATTTACTTGGCTGTGCTGGGTCTTAGCTGTGGTATGGAAACTCTTAGTTGCAGCATGTAGGATCAGTTCCCCAACCAGGGATCGAACCAGGGCTCTCTGCATTTGGGGTGCAGAGTCTTAACCACTGGACCACCAAGGAAGTCTTCCAGCAGTCACTTCTTAAACAATGATCAAGGCCTTTATAATCTAGTCCTTGCCCAGATTTTCTACCTCATCCCCTCACACTGTAGATTTCAGCCCTTCTGCATATCTTAGGGTTCTCTCAATCTTCTGTGACATTCTACCTTCCCATTCATTTGTTCATTCATTTCCTCTCCTATAAGGTCCACACATTCCTGTGTGGTTCTGTACAACCCACTGGAAATTGTCATCATCAATCAAATGCCATCTTGAGCTTTTTCTCCTATAAAGCTTGCCTAACCTGTTAACCACTCCTTCCTCTAGCCCTCCACTTTTCTATCAACTTGGCTCTTACACTTCACCTGCAAGACTATATTTCTATTTCCATGCCTCTCTTCCCCATAAGATTGCCTTGTCTAGGGGTACAGGCTGTCTATTTATCTCTACAATGTCAAGAGCAGACACATGATGTGGCATGGTCAGCAGTTTATATGTTTTATTGAATGAAAAAGAGTGAACAAAAGACTTTGCACATCAACATCACTCAGAGAACAAATCAATGGTAGTGTAAAAATCAAAAGAGTTAATTGAGAATTTTCCTTCTCTGGGTTTTGATTAACTGAGGTTTCCCTGGGTTAATGCCTGGATTGATACTATACAGATTACATTCAGGTTTGCTCTGGCCTATATGAGCTCCTGAATGTAGTTGTAAATGAACTAATCTGGGTGGGAGGGATCACCTCTGTATGGTTATATAGAAACATCCGTTTGTGTTGAGACTGCCAAACTGGCTTTCCCTTAGCCCCACTGCACCAAGGGTGTCTCATAAATGTTAAATAATCATAATGACCATGCTCAAGGGGGTGTCAGTGGTCATAAAAGCTGGCTTTTATGGATGCTGGTCTGCATCTCCTGGTGGGTGGCTACAACTTACACAGGCCTGATGGCCAGAGGGCTCCATACAGGATGCATCTGAGAGACCTCTACGCTTGGGTGGCTTGGATCCAATCACAAGCTGGGACGCCCAACCATTGATTGATTGAGGAAGGCCACCCACACTGAGCCTTCTGGAATCCATTGGTGAGTCACGGGCCAAAGGATTATGTCTTCAATATGGGCCATCAGGCCTGATACCAAAGCATTTCCTGCTTACAGCTTAGGGGAGCTGTCATTAATGAGGGTGATGACCTGTGGGTCCAAGAAATAGCCAGATGAGAGGAAAACCCCAGTCTCATTTACACCTCATGGGACATGGCTTCCTAAGCTTTTCTGTTTGATTCTATATTCTCCAGCAAACCTCATTTTACACTCATCCTATCATTTATCCTTTGTTTTCATTCATTTCATGGACATTAATTGAGCACGTGGGCTAGACGTTAGAAGTACAGAGATGAATAAGACACAATTCCTACCCTTTTGGGTTCAGTTCAGTTCAGTTCAGTCACTCAGTGGTGTCTGACTCTTTGTGACCCCATGAATCGCAGCACGCCAGGCCTCCCTGTCCATCACCAACTCCCGGAGTTCACTCAAACTCACATCCATCGAGTCGGTGATGCCATCCAGACATCTCATCCTCTGTCGTCCCCTTCTCCTCCTGCCCCCAATCCCTCCCAGCATCAGGGTCTTTTCCAATGAGTCAACTCTTCGTATGAGGTGGCCAAAGTATTGGAGTTTCAGCTTCAACATCAGTCCTTCCAATGAACACCCAGGACTGATCTCCTTTAGAATGGACTGGTTGGATCTCCTTGCAGGCCAAGGGACTCTCAAGTCTTCTCCAGCACGACAGTTCAAAAGCTTTTTTGAACACAATTCTTCGGCGCTCAGCTTTCTTTAAGTCCAACTCTCACATCCATACATGACCACTGGAAAAGCCATAGCCTTGACTAGACGGACTTTTGTTGGCAAGGTAATATCTCTGCTTTTCAATATGCTGTCTAGGTTGGACATAACTTTCCTTCCAAGGAGTAAGCGTCTATTAATTTCATGGCTGCAATCATCATCTGCAGTGATTTTGGAGCCCCCCAAAAATAAAGTCTGACACTGTTTCCACTGTTTCCCCATCTATTTCCCATGACGTGATGGGACCAGATGCCGTGATCTTAGTTTTCTGAATGTTGTTAATTGTAGACAAATAAGAAACCATTCCCATGTAATGTGTTATGTATATATGGCCATTGCATGCATGAGTGCTCAGTCACTTAGTTTTGTCCAACTCTTTGTGACCCTATGGACTGTAGCCTACCAGGATTCTCTGTCCATGGAATTTTCCAAGCAAGAATACTGGAGTGGATTGCCTTTTCCTTCTCCAAGGGATCTTCCTGACCCAGGAATCAAACCCATGTCTCTTGCATCTCCAGCATCAGCAGGCAGATTCTTTGCCAGTGAACCACCTGGAAATTCCATATATGGCCATAGGGGTATGTACAAAGGGAAGAAAGGGGACACAGAGGTCATATTTGTACTGAGTTTTAAAGGATGAATAGGATTCCAACTGGCAAGGAAAAGGGAAGAAGAGAGGTGCTGGGTATCCAGAGGGGTGAGGAGGCATTTTAAACAACTAGATACATAGAGTGAGAGGAGTGCAAAGTAGGGATCAAGAGCAGGATCTCTGCCTCCATAATTTCAGGGGCACCACTCACATAAGAGTCTACAAAGTCATGCAGTGCATAACCTGGTGGTTATATGCCCCTTGTGGCCCTTTTTGGGAGACTTGGGTTCAGTTCCTGTCTCTGCTATTCACCAGCTGTATGACCTCGGGTGATGCTCTCGCTGTTCCTCATTCCTTTCAAGTCTGGAATAAAGAAACTGAACTAGATGATATCCAGATAATCTCTTCTCCCCAGAGTCCTCTATGAGTCCAGCCTGAGATGAAATGTCAAAGGAGTTAAAGCTTGTTGTTTTGCGACTGAATTAGGTATTGTCCTCAGAAATAAAACCCTAATCTTCCCCCAAACTCTTGATTTATGTACATTTTTTAACATAACGTTGGTTAAACAGTGATGTATAGAATGTGAGCACTAAAACAGAATTTAAAGATCATTTAACCCAAGTGGTTCATTTTTGAGAAGATGAGACTGAGACCTAGAGACAGTATACGATCCACCCAAAGGCATATAGTAAGTTAGGTCAAGATCAGAACTCTATCAGACTCTTTGTCCTAAGCCAAGCAGTTACCAAGTTTGACACTGACTAATTCTATAACATTGCAACCTCCTTGGCTTGTTTCATGTTTATTCAAAAAAAAAAAAAAAAAGGAACCATCATCCTACTGAGAAGCATAATGCTGCTAATGAAGGCTGCCTGCAGATCCACTCGCATGCCTCCTGGACACCCTATTCCCACTCTGCTGGCTTCCACACAGCAGAGCATCCAGCTGACCAAACCTGCAAATCTAGGACCATAGCACACCTCCACCTGATATTTCTTTGAAATATAAAAAACTCCAAACCCTTTTCCTCATAATTAAATTAAATCTAGGTATATATACAAGTCACTTTTGATGTGGCCAAAAGCACCAGACATCCAAGTGAGAAACTCAAGTGTGACTCTTGCTCCTCCTCCTCCTCTCTCCCATTCCCTCCTCCCAGTTCCAAAACATATCCTTGTCTCCAACTCCACTGACCTACTTCAGAGCTATACCCTTTCTTACCAGAGCTATTACAGAAGTCACCTGAGTAGTGTCCCTCCCTCCCATCCATCTCCCTCCTCCTGCCACCATGATGGTTTTGACTCTGCCCTGCTCAAGGGCAAACCAGGGGCACTTCCACATCTATCAGTAAAACCCAGTCTTGAGCCTGGCATCTTACATGGTTTTGGTCTTCCCCCACCCACCCGCCATTGTTTATCTCTGCCTCTGTACTCCATAAGTATGCATAATTATTATTTATGATTCTACAGGTAAGTTGGAGCTTCCCAGGTGGCTCAGTGGTAAAGGCTCCACCTGCCAATACAGGAGGCACAGGAGAGGCCAGTTCAGTCCCTGGGTCGGGAAGATCCCCTGGAGGAGGAAATGGCAACCCACTCCAATATTCTTGCCTGGGAAATCCCATGGACAGAGGAGCCTGATGGGCTACAGTTCATGGGATCACAAAGAGTCAGACACGACTTAGTGACTGAATACACATGCACACGTGCATGCCTTGGGCACAGGTATGCTGTGCTATCTCAGGTCTCCACATCTTTACTCAGCTGTTTTCTTTGCCTGGAATGCTTTCCCATCCTCAAATCCATCTCCCTTGTACATCCATCCTATACAAGTCTGCTTGGGGATACCACGGCAAAATTCCATTTTTGTGTAAACAACAAAAATGTATTTTCTCAGAGTTCTGGATGCTAGAATCCATGACCAAGATGTCAGCAAACTCAGCTTCTGCTAAGAGCTCTCTTTCTGGCTTACAGACAGCTGCCTTCTCTCTGTGTGTTCACACGAGCTTTGCTTTGTGTGTGCACACCGAGAGATAGCTCTCTACTGTCTCTTCTCCTTATAAAAAGCCCAACCCTTATGACCTCCTTTAATTGCCTCCCTAAAAGCCCTATCTCTAAATACAACCACACATTGAGGGTTAGAGTCTCAACATATGAATTTGAAGGGCACAATTTAGTCCATAACACCTCCATTATAGCGCTCATCTCTATGTATTACAGTGTTTTATTTTCATGTCTTTCTCCTCCATTGGCTTCTGAGTTCTTGAGGAAAACTAGAAGTCTGTGAATCCTCATGTCAGTGAAGACTGGTCCAGGTTTTGTGAAGCCCAAGGCTTATAAAATGTGATGGGCCCGCACTAAGGGATTAAAACTTGGGTCCTGAGTGACTTGAGGAATGGCCCATGCAAGTGAAGAGCTCTGGAGCTTCAGTTTCATAGTCTCACAGTTTTACTGTCTCTGGACTCACAATAAAAAGCTTCATTGGGTCCTACAAATACCACTGGGCTGGGGCGCATTCAAACTTCTCACCTGATTTTGGACAGATAATTTCATTATCCACACCTCAGTGTTTATGCATGTGTAAAATGAACCTACAATAGCTGCCATGAGGTTGTTTTGAAGATACAATTAAATAACCTGAAAATACATTAAATATTTGTTTACTTGCTCATTGTCTGCTTCCAACTACAATGTCAGCTCCATTAGGAAAAGAGACTCTGCCTTGGTCGTGGCTGAATCTCTTCCATGATGGCGCCTGGAAATGGTTGGATGCTTCATAAATATTTGTTGAGTGAAAGAATGTAGTGCCTTGTAGGACCTGAAAGAATGGTGCTTGGTATCCATTGTTAAGTTCTGCCAGTTGTAACTATCACTACTATTAATGAATCTTTAGTTCTATGAATAAGGAAGAGACAGAAAATACTAACATCAGAAGACATAAAAATCACTGTAAACTAGACTCTGGAGAGCATTATCATTCCAAATCTCTTATTCTCCTAAATGTTTTGAAACTTAGAATAAGAAAATATTCGGAAGGAAGAAGGAAAGTTGAGAGAGGGAAGGAGAGAAGGAGGAGAGGAGGCAGAGAAGAAAAGAAAAAGAGATAGACAAAACAAAACAAAAGAACATTGAAAACTGTCCAGCAATGGAGAGAGGCAAAAAGGAAAGCCCCAGAAATTTGACATCATTTCTTCCAGGACCAAGACAGCTTATTTATTATTCATTGTTCATCAGCTCCCCTTGTGCTCTCCAGGGAGGAGGGAGTGTGGCTGGGTGCAGAATGCTCTCTCATCAGCCTTCAAAACGGGCAGACAACCTCAAGTAATGTCAGGCCCCAGTCTCTTCCATCTTGGAGCTGAAAAGCTAGTCTTCCAATTTAGCTCTGAACTCCTCACCCCAATCAATTAAGAGAAATCTCATCAAAAACCCCAAATAAGTTTGGTTGGCCTGACCTAGCTAAAGAGGCATGGTTCCTCCTGGAAGAATCTATCATGTTTAAATGGCTCACCCTGATGGTTAGGAATTCAGGGAGAGAGGCTGTAAGCCACACAAAAGAGCTGAGAGGGACCTCCACACTTACAGAGGGCCCCCTTCATGACAGATGGGGAAACTGAGGTTCCAAGACAGCCAGCGACTTTGTCAAGGTTACAGAACTTTTTATTACTATTGTTAAAAGGAATCCCTGAGACAGATCTGGCTTCCTACACAGTCCATTTAATTCTCACACTTGACTGTGTCAGTAACTCTGACTCGTGGTTCAAGGTTCAAGGCTCTTATGAGCCTGACCTCAGCTTCACAGACCTTGTTTCCGCTTCTCATTTTGCTTCCTATGTGCTATGGGAACTTGGACAAGTGACAGCACCTTTCTGGGCCTCAATCTTATCCTTCGTAATTTGTCTCACACATGTGCTGTCAAGATTAAGTAAGACAGCATGTTTTAAAAGCTGGTACTTTTTGTGCTTAATAAGTGCTGATTTCCCACCTTCTCCCTTCCTCCTTCTGGCTTCCCTGGTGGTTCAGACAGTAAAGAATCTGCCTACAATGCAGGAGACTCGAGTTCAATCCCTAGATCAGGAAGATTCCCTGGAGAAGGGAGAGGCTACCCAACCCAGTATTCTTGCCTGGAGAATTCATGGTCAGAGGAACCTGGTGGGCTACAGTCCATGGGGTCACAGAGTAGGACACTAACTGAGCAACTAACATTTTCACTTTCCAATCTTCTCCCTTTCTCCCCCAGCCCTCCTTCTTTCCCTTTCCCTTCACTCCTCTTTTCTTCCTTTGTTCTTCACATAACAAATGATGAATGCGAAGAAGTAGAACACAGGGTCCTCGCTCAAAGGAAGTTCATCTCCAATCAGGCTTCTGTTTTCACTTCTGTAGCACGTAAAGGTGGGAATACACAGATGTCCTTCCCTGTCCTCAAGGAGCTTATAGAAAACCAGAGCTACATACAAGGGAGAGAAAACCCCACAGGAAGCATGAGATATTTTCAAGCACTCAAAAAATTTTACACATAGAAGGGGAGAAATTACCAAGTTAGGGTACAGTGATAAGGTATCAGAGGGGGAAACCCAAGAGGTACTGAAGTTCTCTTTGTCTGATTCAGAAAGAAAAAAAAAAAAAAAAAACTGGTAAAGGGAACTAGAAGTTCACCCATCGGGGCAACTATTTCTGGGCACCAGAGAATCTAAGTCCTCTGGGTCCTGTGACTAATGAACCTGGTGGGAAAAAATATCTAAAATTACATGAAACTGAAACAAGAGAAAGAAAATGAAAGGAGAAGAGGAAAGAAGAAGGAAGAAAGGAAGGAAACTACCACTGGTTTTCACTTAGCAGTACTAAGTCCCAGACCAGATTCCTTTATACATTCATTCTATGAGTGAAAAAAAGAAAGGAGGAAAGGGGACAGGGGCAGTGAGAAAGGGTGGAAGGAAGAAGGAAGGGTGGGAAGAAACCTTGGAGATGGATACGCTCTTCTTTTTAAACAAGAGGAAACTAAAGTCAAGAGAAAATGCCTCGCCCACAGCAACACAGTCATAAAACGCAGAACTACTATTGAACACCAGCTATGTGTAACTGCAAAGCTCGGGCTCCCTCAGGACATCCCAGTCCCCCGATCAGAGTCCACATTATCCCTCAAATTATAGCATCAGTGGTAAGGTATGGTCTAAAGAGCCAGGATGTCATGGGAAGAGGAATAAAAAGCACAGAGAAAAGGGCCCTTTCAGGTTCTCAGGGAATCCCACCATTTCTGTGATTATCTCTACAACATGAATTTCTCCTTGGGCTACTGACAAAGTTAACCCTGGGCATGTCACATAATCTCTCTGCTGCCTTATCTGTAAAATGGGTTCAAAACATCATCATCATTTGATGAAAGAGACTGGATTAGCTGAAATCTTGAGTACCGGTCCAGGTTGAAGTTTTTAGATGCTACTCACATCACAGAATTCCACACCTAAAAAAAGTGTAAAAATCCATGCCCGAGAAATGGCTAGACTCTTGGCAGAGATTTCCACTTGGCCCATTGGTCTGTTCTCTTCTTTTGCATAATGACAGAATTTTTATCTAGTCACAAGACTACCCAGGTAAAGTGATTTCTTGGCCTTACTTAAAGGTAAGGGTGGCCATATGATCAAATTATAGGTAGTGGAATATGAAAAAAAGTGATATGTGCAAATTCTTCCCTGAAAAAGAAATGGTAAGCTCTCCCTAATTCCTCTTTTCCTCTTCCTGTTGGATGAAACGCACATTTGATGGCAGGAACTGCCATCCTGGATCATAGGATGGAAGGCGCGTGATGAGGACCATAAGGCAGCACAATGGGAAGAACTTGGGTTCTTCTATCATTCGATACGGAATCTAGAACGGTGGTACTGATGAATTAATTTGCAGGGCAGCAGTGAAGAAACATAGAGAACAAACCTATGGACATGGTCGTGGGGGAGGGGGAGGGGAGGAGGGAGAGGGTGAGATGTATGTGTATGGGGAGAGTAACAAGGAAACTTACAATACTATATACAAAATAGATAGCCAATGGGAATTTGCTGTATGTCTCAGAGAACTCAAACAGGGGCTCTGTGACAATCTATAAGGGTGGGATGGGGTGGGAGATGGGAGGGAGGTTTGAGAGGGAGGAGATATGGGTGCACCTATGGCTGATTCTTGTTGCTGTATGACAGGTGGAATACCACAAAATTCTGTAAAGCAATTATCCTTCAATTAAAAAATAAATAAAGTGAGAAAAAAAGAAGCCATCATTCTATCCCTTGATAATCTACCTGAACTTCATATGTGAGAGGGAAATAAATTCCTATCTTATTTATGCTGCTGGCCTCTAGCAAATACATCCCTTTTACGAAAAAATAAAATCACAGATTGTCCAATTTGGGAAACATACTGCATGGAAAGTGAGATGGGAAACATTTTAGACACGTTCATGGTATTGTCACAGTCATAAATACAAAGTCAAATGGAGCCAATGAAACTTCATGTCTATGCATGGAAATAGAGGGTCCCCCAGATAATCCAAATTATATTTATATTGAATAGAAAGAGGGCTGGATAACCATTTCCATGTATACACAAAATTGTAGAAGTTGTCACAAGACTTTTTAAATTACCCTCACCCCCTACCCTGAGCCTAGAGGCCAGAAGACCCAGTTAGAATGAAAATTATATAATCCATTTATTTTTAAACCAAATTCCACTATGACTGCAGGGTAATAGTGGGAGAAGTCTGTCCAGGGAAGATGAGACAGGATGAGGTGAGGTCAACAGATCTCCAGGAACCTGCCTCTACTGCATCTTCATCTCTCTTATCTACTTTATATATCGAGGTTCCCCAAAAAAGTTCAAATGATTCTGTGCTCAAGCCTGAGTAAGTCCAACTTCCTGGTAATAGAGGAAAGAACTAGCACCCAGAAAGGGGAATTGACTTGCCTACAGTCACACAGTGATGGAGAGGACAAGTTCCCAGGCCTAGGAATCAGCCTCTTTCACTGAACCAGACCTATCTATTGATCAGGATAGACACAACTGCTAGCCCGGGGACATCCCTCTCTAACCACAGAGACAGAGTTTCCCTTTTGTTTGTGATTTTTAAGTGACTCTCTCATTCGCATGGGTGCTTCAGCCAGAAGGGAAAGAACCTTTGACCACAGCAGGTGCTCACAGCCTGAGAACAAGCCAGTGAATTCCTATACTGGCCCCAGGATGTCACATCCTGTCCAGCCTGCTCAGCTGTCCAAGAGAGGGATGGATCTCTCCTGGTCAGAATGGGTCTTGAGAGCAGAGCAAAGGAAGGCATCACATTTCCTGTAGCATTATGACCACAACCAAAGATGTCTTCTTCCCAGAAGGGAGGATCAGGTGGGTGCCAGGAACAGGTCCCCAAATCCCTGAGCACCAGTATTGGTCAATCAGATTAATATTAAAAGTGATTGAGGGGACTTCTCTGGTGATCCAGGGGTGCAGATTCAATCCCTGGTGGGAGCTAAGACCTCACATGCATCTTGGCAAAAAAAACCCCCACACAAAACATGAAATAGAAGCAATACTGTTACAAATTCAATAAAGACTTTTAACATGGGATGGGGGGAGAAGTGACTGGAAATTCCCTGGTGGTCCAGTGGTTAGGATTTGACGCTTTCACTGCTATGGCCTAGGTTCAATTCCTGGTCAGAGAATCAGAGAATTAAGATCCTATACGGTGTGCAGCACAACAACAACAACATTAAAAGTGATTATTCATTGGAATGATCCAGAAGTTCCCACTTCCCAAAGGCTTTTACATACATTATCTCAGTTGGCGGTTCTTACAGTGCTAGAGGGGAAGTGGGTCAGAACACTGGACACTGGAGGCCCATCAGGGTCTCACTAGAATGTGAATTCCCCCAGGGAAGGGGATTAGGTTGATTTTTGTCCACTCTTTCCCTAGTGTTCCAATACTACACTTGAACTGATGCCCACTGTTTGCTTCATAAGTGAAGAAACAGCCTCTGCCAATCTTCCCAACTTCCTCTCTCTTCAACACCCCCTAATAAGACACAATCCACTCAGCCTTCCAGTCAGTGAACCACAGGCAGGTCCCCAAGCTGAGGCAGCTCTCTCTCCAGCCTGCAGGGTTTATGCATGCTCTTTCCTCAGCCTGAAATGGCCTCTGCCAACTCTTCCTCTACTGGACCTTTCTATCTCAGTCGACATTCAGGGCTGCTGTGTTCAGATAAGCGAGTTGTTCATCAGGCAAGAGTGATCTGGAAACTAACACAATATTATAAAGTGACTACATTCCAAGATAAAATTAAAATTAAATTAAATGTAAAAAATAAAAGAGTGATCAGCCCAGGAGGCAACTGGGGACACAAACATCTGCCTGGGCTCTGCTTATCACGCTGTGCCACAGGTTAGGGGCTGCATTTACCCAGTAAAAGGGGAAACTTAAAATTATCACACAGATTCCATAAGGCTAGAGTCCTATTGATAGCAGGTCTTCCAGGGCTCCTTTGGCCATACCCCAGAGCAGCATAGAATCCACAGTCTCTGGCCTTGCTCATTTCCCCACAGAAGCCATGAGGTCTTCCACTGCAGCAGCTGTCTTGTTACAAGTTGTCTCAACCGTTACAAAAATGCCAGGCCCACAGGAGCACTTCTAGAAATGTGAATGAATAATGATGGGCCTAGAGAGGTGAATTGCCTTTTCCAGGGTGACATGGTCAGCCATTAGCAGAGCTGACTCAAGCCCCCCAGACCTCCTGGGGTCTGGTCTAGAGCTTCCTTCCACAGTAGAAACCCTCCTTCCAAACACTGCTTCTGGAAGCCAAGCCCTCAGAGATAGATATCTTATTTAGCAGTGAAGACAAGCCAGATGAGCCTAATTAATTTTGAACCCTTGCATGCAGCCTGTTCACTCAGTCAGTGAGGGTTACTCATGAACAGAAATATTTGAGAAGACTCATTTTTCCACCCCCAATTCATAATTCTGTCTACCTGTCACTCTTCACCCAGATTTAAGAGGTGCTAGTGAACTTCAAGTAGGCCCCGTGCCTCCAGCACCACTGTCCTGACCAGGCTTTGCCCCTTGATGCTTATCCTGCAAACATAAACCAAAGGGGCTTGACCAAGTGGCTTCTGCAAAGGGTCGTGGAGCTAAAAGCATCTCACATGCTGGTATTTTGCGTATAATGTGATCCAGACCCCCTGATAACAAAGCTGTGCAAGAAAAAGTGAGGAGGAATGCAGAAAATCACCATGTTGGCAGCTGGAAGAACTGGGTCACCATCCTGTTAGGATAATATTAATAACCCCTCATTGGAAAGTGAGATTTGATTAAAGCCACTTTGCCTGCCGAGGACAACATTCCCAAGGCAGAGCTGTCTGGAAGATTTGAAAGGTGAGCAAGAGACAAGGGGCTTTGACTGCTTCTCTATGCAAGAAGGGGGCTGTGCTAGGAGTAGAGAACCCAGGAATGGTCTCACACTTTGGACTTTGGGTATAATGTGATCCAGACCACTGCCTACTCCACCGCTTTATTGCTCTGTGACCTTGGGCAAGTCACTGACTGTTTCTGAAACTTGGTTTCCTTATATGAATAAGGAAGATAAAAATATATACGTTGAAAGGGGTTTTTTGGGTCACACCCTCCTTTCTTTATCTGCTTATCATTTAGAGCCTGGGCTCCTGGCTTAGACTTTCCATGTGACCCTGGGCAAGTTACTTCTCTCAGTCTCAGTTTTCTTTCTTGTAAAATACTGTCTACCTCACAGAGTTGCCCCAAGGGCTAAAAGAAAGGAATGTATATAATATACTCATTTAGTAACTGCTAAACAAGTGTGACTGCAGCCATGAAATTAAAAGACGCTTACTCCTTGGAAGGAAAGTTATGACCAACCTAGATAGCATATTCAAAAGCAGAGACATTACTTTGCCAACAAAGGTCCATCTAGTCAAGGCTATGGTTTTTCCAGTGGTCATGTATGGATGTGAGAGTGGGACTGTGAAGAAAGCTGAGCACCGAAGAATTGATGCTTTTGAACTGTGGTGTTGGAGAAGACTCTTGAGAGTCCCTTGGACTGCAAGGAGATCCAATCAGTCCATCCTAAAGGAGATCAGCCCTGGGATTTCTTTGGAAGGAATGATGCTACAGCTAAAACTCCAGTATTTTGGCCACCTCATGCAAAGAGTTGACTCATTGGAAAGGACTCTGATGCTGGGAGGGATTGGGGGCAGGAGGAGAAGGGGATGACAGAGGATGAGATGGCTGGATGGCATCACTGACTTGATGGACATGAGTTGAGTGAACTCCGGGAGTTGATGATGGACAGGGAGGCCTGGCGTGCTGCGATTCATGGGGTCGCAAAGAGTTGGACACAACTGAGCGACTGAACTGAACTGAACTGAAACAAGTGTGAATAACTCTTACAGTATGTCTGACTACTAAGTTACTAATAAAAACAAACCATAGATTAGTTCAGTGGTAAAGAATCCACCTGCCAATGCAAGACATGTGGGTTTGATCTCTGGGTTGAGAAGATTTCCCTGGAGGAGATGGCAACCCACCCCAGTATTCTTGCCTGGGAAATGCCATGAATAGAGGAGCCTGGCGGGCTACAGTCTGTAGTGTCACAAAGAGTCAGACACGACTGAGCGACTAAACAACAATGACCCAGGGTTTCAGCTCCAGTTTGGGCACTCCTGTTTCCTGATCTTAAATAATTAAATACCGTCTCTGGTCCTCCATTTATTCCCTCGGTAAAATGAAGGGATGGGGCCTCCCTAAGGGCTTTCCTTCATTACATTCTGTGGGTACCCGAATCTCTGCCCCTTTGAACTCTTCGAGGTCTGAAATGTCCATTGTCTGCCTGTGGAACTCCTTGCTCATCAAGTAGGGCCAGGTTAAACAGACTTCCTCTGAGCATACTTCCGTGACAGGCACAGAAAAAAGCAAACAATCAAAGTAAGTCACGGTACTTTCCCTGCTTTTATTTTTTTCTCATGTTTAAATAGTGACTTTATTATTATCTCCATTAATTCTGTGCCACAACCTATCATACCCCACTGTACACGGTGGCACTGAGATACAGCAATAAGTATCTTGCTCTTCATAACACATTTAGTTATGGTAAAGGCAGGTCTAGTCCCAAACCCTCTTAACTCCTACTATTACTATTTCTACTGTGTCATACTGACAACATCCCAGATTACTCTCTAGTATGAAAGGATCGGGAAAGTCGTATTGTCCAGTGTTGTTTGAAGGGAAGATGAAAATCATCTTTTTCCTGCTTTTAACAGTCACCTGGATTCAGCACTTCCGGCTTACTCCTTCTCTCTTTTTCTCCCACTCAGCAAACCCAGTAGCCCTGGAGGACATGGCTCCAGCAGAATAGATAGCACTTGGGCTTTAAAGGCAGATCCGGGCCAAACCAAATTCTGTCCCAACCACCTATCTAATGATATTGGTAAGTCACTTCAACTCTCTTAAGACCCAACTGCCATATCTGAAAAATAGGAGATTAATGTTGACATTACAGGCTGTCAGAATTCAGTGCAGGGACCACCAAGAGCTGGGACCTGAGAACGAGAGAGAGTCACTGGAACGAACTGGAAGTTGCCTTTCTCTTTAGAAACATCCCCAGGGTGTGGTACAAGGGAAGCAGGAAATAAAGTATTGGTGGATGGCACTCTGTGTATAGAGCTGCTTGGAAGTCCAAATCGGCTAGCCACCAGGCCTCCCGATAGATAAACTGCCGCCACAAAGAGTTAATGTTCAACTGCCCTTCTGACCCTGCGTCCTTCAAAAGGAGTACTGGCAGGAAGCCCTGGGCTGCCCCCACTGGGCCCGTGCCTGCCCACCCGAAGAAGCTGGCGGAGAAGGGTGCCGGCCAAACAAAAACCTTCAACTGTGATGTCATCGCAAACTCTCTCCCAGATAAATGCCCAGCTACCAAAGTGTCTGCGTTGCATGCCAAAACGTCCAGCTGGGCAGAAAACAAGGAATCAGGTCCCAGGCGGCCCGTGCAGTCCCGTCCCGGGCGTCTGTCTCCCTGACAAGTGACCCTGGGATCACAAGAGACCAGCGGCCCAAGAAGCACCCTGGCTGACTCTTCTCTAGGCCTCCCTCTCTGCCCCGGACGACAAGCCCCGCCCCGGTTCGCAGGGCAACCAATCAGCGCTTCCTTCTTTCCCAGACCCTGAAGGGACCGCCCCGATGCGCTGCGGCAGGAAGAAAGCCCCGGATCAAAACAGACTGAAAAGTGAGTTCCGAGATAATGCACAAAACTGGCCAATCGGGCTGCAGAAGTAACGTTGCAAGAAACCGCATCTGACTTCTTTCAAGATGTTAGAAGATATTCCACCTGTGAAAACGGCGGCAGAAGTACTGAGGAAGGAAGAGGAGAATCGGAGAGTCATTGCACTTAGGAAAAAGAAAATAAGACGGCTGACATTTGAAAGAGTCCTAACTCCAAACGCAGCAGTTGACCGCCCCCCCCGTGCCCCCCCCCCCACACACGCAGGGAATTAATAATTCATGGATCGTATCACCCATCCTTATGCCGTCCCTTCTCTCCTTCCGCAACTTCAAGTCCAGACTCCATCATTTTAATGACTCGGCCTCAGTTCCCTTGCACTCTCACGCATCAGTGTGAGCACCTGCCAAGCCAGTTAAATGCAATTTTCACGTGCGACAACCCGGCGCACATCGCCTGGCTGACTCCTCTCAACAAATTCCAGAAACCAAGCCGAAGTCCTAATACACTTCCCGAGTGGATTCCATCCCACTTCTTTAAACGACCATTCGACGTCTCTCTCTTGTCATCCCCAACACCTCCTCCCCCACCCTTCCTCACAGCTGCTAATCTTGCTTCGGTTTTATTGAGGAAATAGACTCCATCCCAGCAGAGCTTCCTCCAGCCACCACCCGCTCCCCGCCAGCCCATATGGATATCCACGCTTGCCCTTCGCGCTTCCTCTCTGCCCCCGCGACAAGGCTGCCTTGTCCTCTGCCTTGCCCTTTCAAGGGCCTCACCTCTTTGGGTACTCCGTGCCCACTTCTTTCATTGCCCCAAACCACGTTCTGGCACCCTCACTTTTCCTTCCTGTCGAAATCATTTTCCTCCGCGCACAAACATTCTGCATTTTTCTCTCATCTTTAGAAACAAGAGCAAACCCAAATCAAGCGTCTCTTTAGGTTCAATATTTTCCTCTGGCTACCTACCCATTTCTGAGTATCCTTTACAGTACAGCTTACCAAGGACAGTCTGTGCCAGCGGTTTTCAAACTGGTTTGGTTTACATACCCACAAAAGAATTTTGAAAAATATGTACTCTAACACATATTTCAAACTGACATCTAAAATTGTTCAGTTCAGTTCAGTTGCTCAGTCGTGTCCGACTCTGCGACCCCATGAATCACAGCACGCCAGGCCTCCCTGTCCATCACCAACTCCCAGAGTTCACTCAGACTCACGTCCATCGAGTCAGTGATGCCATCCAGCCATCTCATCCTCTGTCGTCCCTTTCTCCTCTTGCCCCCAATCCCTCCCAGCATCAGAGTCTTTTCCAATGAGTCAGCTCTTCGCATGAGGTGGCCGAAGTACTGCAGTTTCAGCTGTAGCATCATTCCTTCCAAAGAACACCCAGGACTAATCTCCTTTAGAATGGACTGCTTAGATCTCCTTGCAGTCCAAGGGACTCTCAAGAGTCTTCTCCAACACCACAGTTCAAAAGCATCAATTCTTCAGCGCTCAGCTTTCTTCACAGTTCAGCTCTCACATCCATACATGACTACTGGAAAAACCATAGCCTTGACTAGACGGACTTTTGTTGGCAAAATAATGTCTCTGCTTTTGAATATGCTGTCTAGGTTGGTCATAACTTTCCTTCCAAAGAGTAAGCATCTTTTAATTTCATGGCTGCAATCACCATCTGCAGTGATTTTGGAGCCCAGAAAAATAAAGTCTGACACTGTTTCCACTGTTTCTCCATCTATCTGCCATGAAGTGATGGGACTGGATGCCATGATCTT
>NW_011494941.1:1095201-1099658 GCF_000754665.1 Bison bison bison
CCATCTATCTGCCATGAAGTGATGGGACTGGATGCCATGATCTTAGTTTTCTGAATGTTGAGCTTTAAGCCAACTTTTTCACTCTCCTCTTTCACTTTCATCAAGAGGCTTTTTAGTTCCTCTTCACTTTCTGCCATAAGGGTGATGTCATCTGCATATCTGAAGTTACTGATATTTCTCCTGGCAATCTTGATTCTAGCTTGTGCTTCACCCAGCCCAGGGTTTCTCATGATGTACTCTGCATAGAAGTTAAATAAGCAGGGTGACAATATACAGCCTTGACGTGCTCCTTTTCCTATTTGGAACCAGTCTGTTGTTCCATGTCCAGTTTTAACTGTTGCTTCCTGACCTGCATATAGGTTTCTCAAGAGGCAGGTCAGGTGGTCTGGTATTCCCATCTCTTTCAGAATTTTCCACTGTTTATTGTGATCCACAGTCAAAGGCTTTGGCATAGTCAATAAAGCAGAAATAGATGTTTTTCTGGAACTCTCTTGCTTTTTCCATGATCCAGCAGATGTTGGCAATTTGATCTCTGGTTCCTCTGCCTTTTCTAAAACCAGCTTGAACATCAGGAAGTTCACGGTTCACATATTGCTGAAGCCTGGCTCAGAGAATTTTGAGCATCACTTTACTAGCGTGTGAGATGAGTGCAATTGTGCAGTAGTTTGAGCATTCTTTGGCATTGCCTTTCTTTGGGATTGGAATGAAAACTGACCTTTTACAGTCCTGTGGCCACTGCTAAGTTTTCCAAATGTGCTGGCATATTGAGTGCAGCATTTTCACAGCATCACCTTCCAGGATTTGGAATAGCTCAACTGGAATTCCATCACCTCCACTAGCTTTGTTCCTAGTGATGCTTTCTAAGGCCCACTTGACTTCACATTCCAGGATGTCTGGCTCTAGGTGAGTGATCACACCATCGTGATTATCTTGGTCATGAAGATCTTTTTTGTACAGTTCTTCTGTGTATTCTTGCCACCTCTTCTTAATGTTCATTGTAAGTTTAATCATTGTAAAGAGGTAATTTATGACAATTTGTAAATACTGAAAATTTGAAATGAAGATACTAAGTCACTCTTTTAAAAGATCTAGTTGAATGTGAATATCATAGCATTCTGATGTTTACAGTTACTTAAAAAGTATTAGTATATGAAAGAGCTCCTTTTAACAATCAGAAATTTTAGTTTTTTTTATTTATTGAACTCATGTTTTCATTCTATTTACCTCTCCTCTAAAATCTTAACCTAACACAGATTGTGTGATTGAGAGTCTCTAATTGATCATGTCATATATCTCTAACAAAATGTATATAAATAGAAATGTAAAATGTTTTCTTTCCTCTAACCATATGGTTGTAAACATTAAAAAATTCCATCTGCATTATCATAATGGTTAATAGTATGCAATTGATCAAAATAGCAAATACGGTTTTTTAGAAATAATTCCTAAACATATAAAGTGTTATAGGAAATTATCTCATAATGAGATCTCTGAAATTTTTCTTTAATTAGTTTATGTATCCATTGATATGGGCTTCCCTGGTGGCTCAGTGGTAAAAAGACATGAGTTTGATCTCTGGGTTGGAAAGATTCCCTAGAGAAGGAAATGGCAACTCATTCCAATATTCTTGCCTGGGAAATCCCACGTACAGAGGAGCCTGGCAGACTGCAGTTCATGGAGTTGAAAAAAAGTCAGACACGACTTATTGACTAAACAACATGCAACATCCACTGGTATATAATATTTATTGCTGCAGTGACAGAGGATTAAGCATCAATTCTAGTCCTGCTTTTCTTATTTACAGATGTTAGCACTGAGAGCAATTAGTGTCAAAAATCAGTTCACTAGAAAAGAGTTTTGTTTATAGAAATGTGACTTCATTCTTTGAACTCCTTCTAAGTTATATGCCAAAAATCACATAGTGAACTGTCATCAAAAGTTATTTTTAAGGGGGCTTCCCCGGTGGCTCAGTGGTGAAGAATCTGCCTGCCAACGCAGAAAATGCAGGCTTGATCCCTGGTTCAGGAAGATCCCACATGCTGCAGAACTACTAAGCCCATGAGCCACACTACTGAGCCTGTACTCTTGACACCAGAAGTGCAGCTACTGAAGTCTGTGTACCCAAGAGCTGGTGCTCCACCAGAAGAGAGGCCACTGCCCTGAGAAGCCCGAGCACTGCAACTAGTGAGTAGCCCCCACTCACTATACCTCGAGAAAAGCCCTCATACAGCAATGAAGACCCAGCACAGCAAAAAAATAAATGATATTTTAAAATATTTTAAAAAATATACTACCTGATAACTACTAAATTGGAGCTCCACATAGCTGTTTGCACGGTGCCTATTAGACTTTCATGCAGAAATGCCAAGGTACATATGTCCTGGGAAAGAATGGGGGTGCCCCAGGAAGGATCAGGATGTGAGAGGTGGCTGCAGAGACTGCCCCTGACCCTGACAAGTAGAATGGAGAGAACACTGCACTCGAGTCAATGACTTAGGTTCTAATGACGGGACCAGCGCTGCTGACAGTGTGACCTGGGACAAGTGATAAATAAGCTCTTTCTGAGCTTCAGTTTCCCATTGCGCCTTTCATGCATGTCCACAGATTCTGAAAGCAGGAGGAACTCTCGCTAGGAACGCATTCAACATTCCTAAAGAATTCGATGAATTCTTTAACTTAGGAGAATAACACAGATTCATATGTGACTGAATCACTAGTCACACTCTGATTTTTATCTGTTCTATTTTTTTTTATTTTTTAATGCAGTAAAATACAGAAAACATAAAATTTACCATCTTAACTAACCAGTTCTACCAGTGTACAGTTCAGTAGCATTAAGTATAGTCACATTCTTGTCTAACCAATTGCCAGAACTTTTTCATCTTGCAGAACTGAAATTCTATACCCATTAAACAACTATTCATTCCCTGCTCCCTGTAGTCCCTGGCAGCCACTATTCTACTTCCTACTTTTATTTCTTTAAATATTCAAGGTACCTCATATATGTGAAGTTATTCAGTATTTGTCTTTTTGTGACTGGCTTATTTCATTTAGCAAAATGTCCTCAATATTCATCCATGTTGCAGCATGTGTTGGAATTTCCTTCCTTGCTAGGCTGAATGAGATTCCATTTTCCATTCCATATTCACCAACTGTGAATTATATTCCACATTGAAATGAGACTTCTGTTTATTCAAAAATATTTATTGAGCACCTTCTATGTGTATATACATCTGGATGTATTGTTCATGTGAGTCAAATAGATATAATGACTAGGTGACTAATATTTTCACTTTCATAGTCTAGTGTAGATGAAAGTGGATTCAGTCTCCTGTCCCATCTTTTAATCCATCAATCAAGCTTTTGGGTCAGAATATCAAGATGGCATCATGATGCCAGTATGCCAGTTTGGAGCCCTGAGACCACCTAGTTTCATCCTCCACACATACAGCACAGCTCCGACCCTTCCTCACACCAACCCAAACTTCTGCCCCCATCTTTATTCACTCCCTTATAATAGCTGTGTAAGCATCTGTATCTCTGATGAGATTATAAACCTGTTTGCAAATAAGAAGCAAGTACCTGCCTCTTGAGAAACCTATAAGCAGGGTCAGGAAGCAACAGTTAAAACTTGACATGGAACAACAGACTGGTTCCAAATAGGAAAAGGAGTACGTCAAGGCTGTATATTGTCACCCTACTTTTTTAATATATGCAGAGTACATCATGAGAAACACTGAGCTGGATGAAACACAAGCTAGAATCAAGATTGCCAGGAGAAATATCAGTAACTTCAAATATGCAGATGACACCACCCTTATGGCAGAAAGTGAAGAGGAACTAAAAAGCCTCTTGATGAAAGTGAAAGAGGAGAGTGAAAAAGTTGGCTTAAAGCTCAACATTCAGAAAACTAAGATCATGGCATCCAGTCCCATCACTTCATGGCAGATAGATAGGGAAACAGTGTCAGACTTTATTTTTCTGGTCTCCAAAATCACTGCAGATGGTGATTGCAGCCATGAAATTAAAAGACGCTTACCTCTTGGAAGGAAAGTTACGACCAACCTAGACAGCATATTCAAAAGCAGAGACATTACTTTGCCAACAAAGGTCCATCTAGTCAAGGCTATGGTTTTTCCAGTGGTCATGTATGGATGTGAGAGTAGGACTGTGAAGAAAGCTGAGCGCCAAAGAATTGATGCTTTTGAACTGTGGTGTTGGAGAAGACTCTTGAGAGTCCCTTGGACTGCAAGGAAATCCAACCAGTCCATCCTAAAGGAGACCAGTCCTGGGTGTTCATAGGAAGGACTGATGCTGAGGCTGAAACTCCAATACTTCGGCCACCTCATTCGAAGAGTTGACTCATTGGAAAAGATCCTGATGCTGGGAGGGATTGGGGGCAGGAGGAGAAGGGGACGACAGAGGATGAGATGGCTGGATGGTATCACTGACTCGAT
>NW_011494941.1:1099758-1110715 GCF_000754665.1 Bison bison bison
GCTGGATGGTATCACTGACTCGATGGACGTGAGTCTGGGTGAACTCCGGGAGTTGGTGATGGACAGGGAGGCCTGGCATGCTGCGATTCATGAGGTCACAAAGTCGGACGTGACTGAGCGACTGAACTGAAGTGAACTGAACTGAAGGTTTAGTTATATATCCGCAGGACTTTAACGAAGTCTTTGCACATAGAAATGTTCAATAGTTGTTTTTTTTAATTTACTGATAAAGCTGAAAAATCCTTTATTTGTTCTAAATTAAATTATTCAAATAATTCAAATTCAAAATAATTCAGGGGGACTTGCCTGAGTCTCACCATGGTTGCTACTCTGGAGTGCAATTCTTGGCTGATCCCGTATAAACCCATTATTACTGGGGAAAAAAAATAATTCAAAAAGTACTGCTTGCTTGCTACATGCCAGAGTCTGTTCTAGGAGATAGGACTATGGCAAAGAACAAAGCAAACTTTATTCACACTCTCCTAACACATTCTTGTTAGGGAGTGAGAATCAACAGTGAGTGAAGCACAGTGAAAGAAATAGCAGGCAAGGGCCAGGGTTTATACTGCTTTATCCTGGAGGGTCAGGCACATCTCTGCAGGAGTGTTAGTGGGTCAGAGATCTGATGAGAAGTAGGAGCCCCCCAGGGAAAGTTCATGGGGAAGAACATTCTGGACAGAAGGAACAGAGACCGCAGAGGTCCTGAAGCAAGAAAGTTATACTGATGCAGGTTAAAGCTATATTATTTCTAGTTTAGAGATAAGACCATCAAATCTAAGATTCAGTGACTTGTGCAGCACTCACAGAAGTGGTAGCTAGACTGGAAATTAGGTACAGTCAGAAAGTAATCATATTTAAGTGGTATGCAGACATTTTCCAAAGCAGTTCAATCCTCTAAGCCATAGAAAATAAATACCCTGACTGAACTTGGTCCAAAATAAGCCACGCTTCTCATTTGACACTCTCGCACTGGGTCATCTATCTCATCCACTTCTTGTGTCTTTCTCCACCTCTACCATGTCCAGGTTGTTGACTTCTAAAAGTCTGCCTCCAGACCAGATGTCTGTTATGTCTATTCTGAGCTACAGGTCCTTGTCCCCAACTGGAATGCAAGCTCTCCAAAACCAAAGCATTGTCTTACACACAGTAGTTACTGAATAAACATTTGTTGAATGAATGAATGAGCAACTAAATGAACTGTCTATCCAACTATTAACTAGACACGTCCATCTCAACATCTCACAAACACCTGAAATTCAGCGTATCCCAGAATTCCTCATCTCTGCTACTCTCTCCTCCCAACTACCCTTTCCACGTTCCCTCTCCCTCTGAGATCAGTGCACATTCCAGGGCCCAAGTCAGAAACCTGGGCATCATGTTTGATTTCTTTTCTCTATTTTTACCCATATCTAGTAGGCAATGGAGTCTTCTCAATTCCAACTCTTTATATTCTAGAATTTGTCCCCCTACTTCTACATTCTTTCTGGGTTTGCCTTGGTTGAAAATCTTTCTCTCCTGAATTATTGTAGTAGTCAACTAATTATCTCATTTCTTTCTGTCTCTCCTACATAAGACTCTGTTCTATAAGTGATCATTTAAAAATATATTTTAAATTGTAAAAGCCGAATTTTCATTGTAAAGATGTGGAAAGTACAGAAAAACTTGAAAAAGAGAACAGAAATCACCAATAATTCCACTATGCAGAGATAACTATAGTTATTTTTTGCTTTTGGTACAGTTCCTCCTGGTTTTGCTGTGCATATATTTATCTATTTTAAATCAAAACCTGAATCATGCATTCTTCTTTTTGGCTTGGCATTTTATTATGCATGTGTCCCTATACACTGAAATATTGCCAAATGATTTGAATGCTTTAAATATCACATCAGTTGCATGTAGCATAATTTATTTAATCATTTCCTAATTATTCAGCATTTAGATTCTTTCCAGTTTTACTAATGTGTCTTCAGTGCACATTCTTGGACATACATTTTTGTCTTCATTTCTGATTATTTCCTTATGACAAATTCCTAGAAATAAAATTATTAGAGCAAATTATATGGCCATGCTTAAGGCTCCTAAAGCTTTTGTCAAGTTACCTCAGAGAAACTTTTTAAAAACGTGAATTTAATCGTGTTATTCCCTTTTGAAAATCTCTAAAGACAGAACTCAGAAACTAGTTCAAACTTCTTGGGTAGATTTATAAGACTACATGGTTTGGCTTCAACCTACCTCTCTGACTTCATCTGCCACTGCTCCCACATGTAACCGCTTTAATACAACCACAACATACTATATATTAATATCAGCTCATGAAATATGTCAGTCCTTTGGACATGGTTGTGCTCTCTGCCCAGAACATCATGTTCCCTTTTCTTCATCTAGTCATCTCCTATTTGTTGATTCAAAATTTTAACTTTAAGCATCATCTATATAAGATAGAAAATATCTTCCGTTTAAATGCTTGCTGTGAGTCAGGCTCTAAACTAAAGAAAAAATTCATTTCATTTAATAATCACAACCGTTTTATCTAAGTATTTATTTCCAATATCAACTGAAGAAACAGGCTCGAGGAATGACAGGCTTCTGTAGTTAAGTGGCAGAGTGGAGATTTAAACCCAAGTCTATCTGACTCTGAACCCATGTTCTTTATCGATGTGTGTAAAATTTGTCTCCTCTCTGATCTTCCTGCCATTTCAGTTCAGTTCAGTCACTCTGTCATGTCTGATTCTTTGCGACCCCATGGACTGCAACACTCCAGTCTTCCCTGTCCATCACAAACTCCCAGAGTTTACTCAAATTCATGTCCATTGAGTCGGTGATGCCATCCAACCACCTCACCCTTTGTCATCCATCCCCTTCTCCTCCCACCTTCAATCTTTCCCAGCATCAGGGTCTTTTCCAATGAGTCAGTGCTTCACATCAGGCGGCCAAAGTATTGAAGTTTCAGCTTCAACATCAGTCCTTCCAATGAATATTCAGGACTCATTTCCTTTAGGATGGACCAGTTGGATCTCCTTGCAGTCCAAGGGATTCTCAAGAGTCTTCCCCAACACCACAGTTCAAAAGCATCAATTCTTCGGCACTCAGCTTTCTTTATAGTCCAACTCTCATATCCATACATGACCATTGGAAAAACCATAGCTTTGACTAGACGGACCTTTGTTGGCAAGGTAATGGCTCTGCTTTTTAATATGCTGTCTAGGATGGTCATAACTTTTCTTCCAAGGAGCCAGCGTCTTCTAATTTCATGGCTGCAATCACCATCTACAGTGATTTTGGAGCCCCCTCAAAATAGTCTGTCACTATTTCCACTGTTTCCCCATCCTGCCATTTAGATTCCTCTCTTATAGGTTTTCAGAATACCCTGGGCTTCCCTTTGTCTTTCTGTTTGTCCATCCAATCAGCCTCCCTCATTAGACTGGAAATTCCTTGAGGGCAGGAACTATATCTAATTCACAGTGTAGGAACAAAGTGAATAGTCACTGAATAAATGAGAAATGAATAAACAAACACTGGTTGCACTCGTATAACTCTGACCTCAGTTTTCCTTAATTTCCTTTGCTGTCACCAATGATGACTTTATGAGCTTGTCTCCTTGGGGGATCACCACTCATTTCCTCTGATGTCTTGATTCATGCTGGGGTTCACCAACTGAGCAGAGGTGACATCATGGTCATAGAAGTCCTCTGCCAATCAAGGTGGACCCCCAGACTGCATCCTGTGAATCCGGTAGAAAGAGAAAGATGTCAACTGGGAGTGCCAGTAGAAAGTTAGTTTGCCCACACATGCCAGAGTAATGAGAGGAAAGGAAACATAGAAATAGAAAGCAGAGGCTTAATGGGATGGAAAGAGGCTCCAGTGTGAGGCAGGAACTGCCCCAAAAGGATTAAAAAGAAAAGGAAAATTGAAAATTTGGCACAAAGCTTCAGTTGGAATCAAAGAGATCAGGTCCATAGGAGTTGTCCGCTGAGGCTGTCCCACTGATGTCAAAACTCTTTCCAACCCTTCCTCTCAAACCCCTGATTTCAAAGGCAACATAATGTTTACTTAGGTACATTGAGTTCCACCCCCAGCCCCATAAAAGGCACCCTCCATGGGGTGAGTTTCTGAGAGCTGCTTGGACCACATATTCCACAGTTTGGTCTCCCAAGTGGCAATTATCCTTTATTTCCTCTTTCCACTGTCACCGCAAACATCTTAGCATCCCCACAAAAGCCACCTAAGAGTTCGTGTCACCCAGTCAGAAGTAGCAGAGCAAATATCTGCATACATGCGTATACTCAGACACACACACACTTGCATGCGTGTCCAGAGTTACACAACCATATATTTGCAATTATATATACATCCTTGCATATAATTAACACATAACCATGTTTTCACATATACTAAAAAAGGCACCCTCTGGGCATCTATTTAGTCAAAAAATAATTAATTGAGTACTTACTCTGTATCAGCCACTATGCGCCATCCTAAAGAAAAGAAAGATAAGACATTGTCATTGCCTGCAGGAGTTCACAGTTAGTAGGCGAAATAGATGGACATCTAGTCAGTTGCAGAGCCAGATAACAGTGGAAGTCCAGCAAAGCCATCCAGCCCAACCTCTGAGCTCAGAGTTTTTCCAGGGAGGTAGAGGCAGACGTGATCCTTAACAATGACTAGGAAAAGGTAGCTACATATACAAAAGCAAAGTGATATGAATTTGGGAGAATTGCAAGCAGTTCAACATAGCTGGATTTTAGAGGATAAGGGGAAAGGTAGATGAATCATAAAAAATAGGGGTAGAGGGATAGGGAAATACGAACTCATGAAAGGAATTCCATGCTGAAATTCCAAATCTAGCAACATGGCAGACTTCATTAACATAGAACTGCCATCCCAGAAAAAAAAAAAAAGCACACACACAGAAATACTGAATAAAACACAATAGCTCCTCCCTCCACTGAATGCAGATCTAATGAACTCTGATGCATGGATCAGACATTTCACATAACAGAAATAAAAGGAGAGTATAAAATCAAGGTAATAAGCTTCTAGCTGAAGTTGAAGTGTGTAGAAGCCAAATCATGCAGTCTTATACATCCATCCAATGAAACTGGACTATTTTCTGAAATCTTTCTGTAGAAAGTTTAAAAAGAGAATAATAAAATTAGATTTGCATAGCCTAGGACCTGTGAACCCCCTGGGATTCCTTCCTAGCAGCACAAAGACAAAATGGCTTTCTAGAGACCAGGGTGCATGGGATTCCCACAGAAAACATAAGCCCTGCTATAGACAAGCTCACAATAAAAAAATTATAGACCACACAAGCTTAATCTATCTAGTATGCAAAATGAAGATTAAAATTCAAAGGGATTATACATATTCATACTTAACAGATTGTTAAAATTTTAAATTCTAACAATACCAGTTGTTGAGGATGGAAATCAATTGCAAAATTTCATATGCTGCTATTGGCTAGTAATGGCACAAATTTCTTACAACTACTTCTGAGAGCATTTAGGCAATAATATCTGTTAAAGTGGAGGTATATTATATTCCTACCATTTAGCAATTCCATTTCTTTGTATACTGGAACTAAAGGAAGAAATACATAAAGGAGTCCATTTCTGCATTGTTTGTAATAGCAAACAGCTGAAAATAATCTAAATGTTCACCAACTTTATAATAGATCAATAAGGTATGACGCTATGCTATGCTATGCTATGCTAAGTCACTTCAGTCGTGTCCGACCCTGTGTGACCCCATAGACGGCAGCCACCAGGTTCCCCCGTCCCTGAGATTCTCCAGGCAAGAACACTGGAGTGGGTTGCCATTTCCTTCTCCAATGCATGAAAGTGAAAAGTGAAAGGGAAGTCACTCAGTCGTGTCCGACTCTTAGCGACCCCATGGACTGCAGCCTACCAGGCTCCTCCATCCATGGGATTTTCCAGGCAAAAGTACTGGAGTGGGGTGCCATTGCCTTTTCCGACAGTGATGCTATAGCATGTTAAACGAATATTGTAGATCTATATGCCATCATGTATAAATTGTAAAAACACAATGTTGTGATCAGAGCAGATTATTAAAAAAACTACTTTGATACTATTTACATATATACATATTTTAAACTCACAAAAGGTATATAGAGTTCATGGATGTATACTTATGTTGGGTTAATAAGAAAACCTGATTTGAAAAGACACACACCAAATTCAGGATAATGGGGAGGGACTGTGTGGAATTAAGGGACGGGGCTGAAATTGTATCTTAACTGATTCTTTCTTAGCAACAATATTTGATTGGAACAAACAGGGCAATATGCTAATCTCTTATAGTTGAGTGGTTCTTGTGTTATTCTCTGTATAAATTACATTTTTGAAATGAATTCAAATTTAAAAAGAAGAATAAATACTATGTGAAGGATTGTATTCCCTGAGAAGGTGAATGACATGGTCAGATTTCTGTTTGGAAGGCTCTCTTTGGCCCCTATGCAGAAGAGTTCTTACCAGAATGAAGACTCGGGCAGGGAAAACCTGATTACTGGAGGCTCTTGGAGTTGGTTAAAAGAGACTTAATGAGGGACTTCCCAGGTGGTCCAGTGGTTAAAATCCACCTTGAAATGCAGGCGATGCACAGCATCAAGGAACTAAGATCCCACGTGCCACAGAGCAACTAAACCCACAGACTACAACTACTGAGCCCAAGCACTCTGGAGCCTGCACACCACAGCTAGAGAGAAGACCTGGCACAGCCAAATGAATAAATAAATAATATTTTGAAGAGTTAATGAGGCCTCAAATAAAGGCAGTAAAGGGAAGGGGTGAGTTTGAAAGCTATTTATGAAATAAAAATTGCCAATGTATTGTCAATCTTTTCCTTTGGTATCAAGATTTGTTTTGTTTCATTTTTTAGTAAACTTTGCTCCTTTCCCTTTTTCAGTTGAAGTATGACATAGCAATAGACAAATACATGAGTGAAATAAATTTTCACAAAGTGACCAACACCCAAATTAAGTCCTCTCCCAGTCAATATGTGCCTAAAGGTGATCACAAACCTGACATTTATCATTATAGATAAATTTTCTGTGTTTAAAATATTGATTTGAATTTATTGAAATAACAAGCATTTAGTTATCACAGCTTCCCAGGTGGCAGAGTGGTAAAGAATCCACCTGCCAATGCAGGAGACGCAGGAGATGCAGGTTTGATCCCTGGGTTGGGAAGATCCTCTGGAGAAGAAAATGGTAACCCACTCCAGTATTCTTGCCTGGAGAATCCCATGAACAGAGGAACCTGGCAGGCTACAGTCCATGGGTTCACAAATAGCTGGACACAACAGACCTTACACACACACAGTAGTTGTCACACATAGTGAGTCGTCTAGATGCCAGTTGGTTCCAGAGCTGATTCACCCAGGGCACTGGGTCAGTGACTCTGTGAGGTTCTGACTTTTCCTTTATGGCTGGCAAGATGGCTGCCACAGCCCCAAACATCATACCCTCACAGAGAAATGTTGAAGGAAGGAAGCAGCAATAACCAGGCTACTGAGACATCTCAAGTGCTTTCCTGTTTTCTCAAATACATAGAACATGATCAACTTCATGGAGGCTGGGAAAGTCAGTGATCCCCGTTTTGAGAATCTGTGATGGGAGATGAGTAGGAAAAACAAGGTTAGGTATCATTATGACAGTCAAATAATTTCCTTGGTTTCCTACCAGGCCCACTCAATACTAGGAATCAAGTAGTACAAATATTTATTTTTGGTTCAAGTGTAAAGTTTTTCTGACTAATGTGTCATCATTGCTTTGGAATTTTCTGTTCTTACCTAATTCCTTGTTTTTACTTGCTTGTTTTTTTTTTTTTTTTTTTTTAAAGATAAAATCACTAGCTGTTTTAAACAAATGAATTTACAATGCCTATGGAGTTGGAGTATATAATAAAATAAGGGTGACAGTTAAATTTAAAATTTTATATACATTTTCCAGCCAACATATTTAAGAGGGAAATTATCCTTAAATCAAAATTATGTATATTAAAATCCTTGTTCCCCCTGATTTATGCTATAAAATTTAAAATTCCCAGAATATAATAAATATCAGCAAAGAATGGACAAATATTAACATTTCTCTAAAGATTATCTTTTCTGATTGATAATCATTCTTAAATTTGTCATAAAATGTGAATATCATGTTGAAAAGGTCATGTTAGTTCTTGCCAAAATAACTTAGTTCTAAAAATGAAAATGTCAATTTAACTAAACTACCTCTTGCTGCTGCTACTGCTAAGTCGCCTCAGTCGTGTCCAACTCTGTGTGACCCCATAGACTTCAGCCCACCAGGCTCCCCCATCCCTGGGATTCTTCAGGCAAAAACACTGGAGTGGGCTGCCATTTGCTTCTCCAATGCATGAAAGTGAAAAGTGAAAGTGAAGTCGCTCAGTCGTGTCCAACTCCCAGCGACCCCATGGACTGCAGCCTACCAGGCTCCTGTGTCCGTGGGATTTTCCAGGCAAGAGTACTGGAGTGGGGTGCCAGTGCCTTCTCCAAAACTACCTCTTAGCATCATCCTAAACCCACAGTGTTTTGGTAATTTATAACTCTGTTTGTCATATGTTCTTTCATTTATAAAAGATGTGTATCTTAAAAAGTAAATTGGTTTATCGGGACATAAAAGAAATTGAAACAAGCAAATAGCCACTCTTGAAAATGTATTTATCAGTGACCAATGGAGGAGTCTAGACCTGAAACCCCCAGTGAAAGAAACTCTGACTTTTCATATATTTTACCATTTTCATACTAATTCCTAGATAACCCAGACTTTGAGGATATAAAATGTAAAGAAGAGGGATTAGACCCCGGTGTTTGGAGGGATCTTCTAGTAGGTGATGAAAGGAACTGGAGAAAGCCTACAGCAATCCCTTTTGGTGTCACTCATGACGTGTTTGTTCCTTTGGGATTTAGTAACCTAGATTTAGTTGGGCTTCCCAGGTGGCACAGTGCTAAAGTATTGGCCTGCCAATGCAGGAGATGAAAGAGACATGGTTTTGATCCCTGGGTTGGGAAGATCCTCTGGAGAAGGTAATGGCAACCCACTCCAAAATTCCTGCCTGGGAAATCCCATAGACAGAGAAGCCTTGTGGGCCACAATCACAGGGTCACAAAGAGTCAGACACAACTTGGCCACTGAGCACAAACAACCTAGATTTAGTTATTTTGACTCGACTGTGTTCCATTAGTCACTAACCGCTTATCTTACATCATTTTCCCTCTTGGCACATAAGAGTTTGGTTTTTGTTATGTTTCACATATAAGTGAGATCACTCAACATTTGCCTTCTTCTGTCGGACTTACTTCACTTAGCATAATGCCTTTCAGTTACATACACACTGTTGCAAATGTTAGAATTTCTTTTTTATACTGGAATAATACTCCATCACATGTGTAATATATTCCATACCTTATTTATTCATTCATCTGTTGATGGACACTTAGGTTGTCTCCATGAATTGGCTATTGTAAATAATGCTGTTAAAAACTTTGTTGGGGGTGTGCAGATATCTCAACACAGTTTTCAGTCTCTTCAGATATATACCCAGAGGTAGAATGGCTGGATCATATAATAATTCTACTTTTTTTTTTTTTTTGAGGTAACCTCCATATTGTTTTTCCATAGTGGCTATATCAGTTTACATCCCACCATTTGAACAAGGATTCCCTGTACTTCACATTTTTACCAGCAATTATTATATCTTGTTTTTTGATATTAGTCACTCTAATAGGCATGAGGTGATATCTCATTATGATTTTGATTAGCATTTCCCTGCTGCTAAGTCGCTTCAGTCGTGTCCGACTCTGTGTGACCCCAGAGACGGCAGCCCACCAGGCTCCCCTGTCCCTGGGATTCTCCAGGCAAGAACACTGGAGTGGGTTGCCATTTCCTTCTCCAATGCATGAAACTGAAAATTAAAATTGAAGTCGTTCAGTCATGTCCGTCTCATCGTGACCCCCTGGGCTGCAGCCTACCAGGCTCCTCCCTCCATGGGATTTTCAAGCCAAGAATACTGGAGTGGGGTGCCATTGCCGTTTCCTAGTGATTAGTAACGTAGAGCATCTTTTCGTGTACCTGTTGGTCATCCATATACTTTGGAAAAATGTCTACCGAGGACCATTATCCATTGTTAAATTGGATTATATGTTTTTTGCTATTGAGTTGTATGATTTATTTATATTTTGGGGGTATTAACGCTTTATTGGATATAAAGTCTGCAGATATTTATCTTCCCTTTCAGTAGACTGTCTTTTAGTGGATTGTTTCTTTTGCTGTGAGTTTGCTTATTTTGAACTTCATTCTGTTGTGCCTGTTTCCATTCACTCAATATTCTTTCTGTGAAATTTATTTGTATTGTTGTGCATTGAAGGGGTTTGTTCATTTTCATTGCTAAATTGTATCCTCGTGTGAATGTTTGATTTCATTATTCAATGATCTGCTCAATCGTTGATGTAGATTTGAGTTATTTCCAGTTTTGGAGATAATATACATCCCTCTGTTGGGTGTATATTTAGGTAGGAGTGGAATTTCAGGAGGATGGGGTATGCATATTATTGGCTTTAGTAGATACTCCCAACGTTTTCCAAAATGGCTGAACCAATTTGCATCCCTGCTTGCAGTGAATGAGAGTTCAGTTGTTTTACCTCTTCAACAACATTTCATACTGCCGGTTGTTTTTTAATTAGACAAGGGGGTCACAAGTATGAAGCAATACCTCACTGTGATTTTAATTTGCATTTCCCTATGACTAATAAAGTTGAGCACACTTCTGTGTTTGTCTACCATTTGTACGCCCTCCATTCAATTCAGTTCAGTCTCTCAGTAGCATCCAACCCTTTACAGCCTCATGGACTGCAGCACGCCAGGCCTCCCTGTCCATCACCAACTCCCGGAGTCTACTCAAACTCATGTCCATTGAGTCGGTGA
>NW_011494941.1:1110829-1152785 GCF_000754665.1 Bison bison bison
CTCATCCTCTGTCAGCCCCTTCTCCTCCCACCTTCAATCTTTCCCAGCATCAGGGTCTTTTCAAATGAATCAGTTCTTCACATCAGGTGGCCAAAGTATTGGAGTTTCAGCTTCAGCATCAGTCCTTCCAATGAATATTCAGGACTGATTTCCTTTAGGAAGGACTGGTTGGATCTCCTTGCAGTCTAAGGGACTCTCAAGAATCTTCTCCAAAACCACAGTTCAAAAGCATCAATTCTTTGACACTCAAGCTTTCTTTATAGTTCAACTCTCACATCCATACATGACTACTGGAAAAACCAAAACTTTGACTAGATGGACCTTTGTTGGCAAAGTGATGTCTCTGCTTTTTAATATGCTGTCTAAGTTGGTCATAAATTTCTTTCCAAGGAGTAAGAGTCTTTTAATTTCATGGCTGCAGTCACCATCTGCAGTGATTTTGGAGCCCCCAAAAATAGTCTGCCACTGTTTCCACTGTTTCCCCATCTATTTGCCATGAAGTGATGGGACCAGATGCCATGATCTTTTCTGAATGTTTTCTGAATGTTGAGTTTTAAGCCAACTCTTTCACTCTCCTCTTTCACTTTCATCAGGAGACTCTCTATTTCTTCTTTACTTTCTGCCATAACAGTGGTGTCATCTGCATATCTGAGGTTATTGATATTTCTCCCAGCAATCTTGATTCCAGCTTGTGCTTCATCCAGCCCAGCATTTCTCATGACATACTCTGCATAGAAAGTTAAATAAGTACGGTGTCAAAATACAGCCCTGGAGTGGGGACTGTGCGGCACTACAGTGACTTTGAGGAGACACCACATGTCCAAGGTCAGAGAAGCCCCACCAAGACGGTAGGCACTGGAGCAGTGGCTGCGAAGCACTAGAGCAACTTTGAGGAGATACCCTCTGTTAGAAAGTTCTAAAAATGGATTGTCTCTCTTTTTCTTACTCATCATTTACAAACCATTCTGATATCAAAAGAATTCTACCAAAGCCTCGCTGATTCACCTCTGATATCTGGGGCCATTCATGCCTTGTCTTCTGTTCAAAGGAGGTGAAGAGAATCCAAATGTGATGTGTGCACTCAAGTTTTCCAAAGACTGCAGTGGGCTGTTGAAGGCAAAATTAGCATTATTGGAAGGGTTCATCCAGAAGCTGGAATTTTTTCAGGGTTGGATGTTCTAGAAGGGATGCTTACCAGAGATAGGGAGAGGGTCCACATGGAGGACATCAAAGTCTAACTCATTCTACTCATTACACTCCTGCAACACTTCACATAGGCTCCTCCGCCCATTATCATACTACCATAATCACTTCATTGGAAGGACTGATGCTAAAGCTGAAACTACAATATTTTGGCCACCTCATGCACAGAGTTGACTCATTGGAAAAGACTCTGACGCTGGGAGGGACTGGGGGCAGGAGGAGAAGGGGATGACAGAGGATGAGATGGCTGGATGGCATCACCGACTCGATGGGCGTGAGTTTGAGTGAACTCCGGGAGTTGGTGATGGACAGGGAGGCCTGGTGTGCTGCGATTCATGGGGTCGAAAAGAGTCGGACACGACTGAGCGACTGAACTGAACTGATAATCACTTACTCACTCACTCGTCTCTTCTCCTAGACCTACATCTTGTGGAGCCCTTTCCATTCATGTCATTGGTCCGGATAGTGTAAACAGGCTTTGGCCCTTGGTGGATCTCAGGAAAGCCACCATCAGACAGGATAGGTCCTCCAGCTGATATCTTTCTTAACTTCCTGTATTCTTTCTTTGTAACACTTGTCTTAGTTCTTAATTGCCTAGTTAAATTATTATTTGACTTTTTGCATCCTTCTCTAACTCACAAGTCCCTGAAGCTATTATCTCGTCCCTTTTACCCACTGTCCTTCATGGATTTACTAGTGCCTGGTACAGAGTACTTAATGAGTATTAATCAACAAATAACTGAAATAATTTGAATCTGAATCCCAGAGCTGCCCTGAAATGAAAGTGTCATTCGCTCAGTCATGTCTTTGCAACCCCATGGAATTCTCCAGGCAAGAATACTGGGTAGGGTAGCCATTCCCTTCTCCAGGGGATCTTCCTGACCCAGAGATCGAACCCGGGTCTCCTCCATTGCAGGTGGATTCTTTACTAACTGAGCCATAAGGGAAGCCCATCTTTCCCTTAAGTACCCATGAAATGGTGCTACTTCTTATTGAGACTAGTTTAATTCATCAAGTACTGTTGGATAAGTATAACGGGAAGACAGGGAGACCAGTAGTATGCAGTGACTTGATCTCCACAGCTCCTCCACTAACTTACTATGTATCCCCCTCCTCCTGCTAGCAAGTTATTTTATCTATCTGGACCTTTGTTCCCCTAGATTTGAAGGGAAAACTTCAGACTCTGGCCTTAAGAATCTCCCTCTCTGCATTCTGGGATCCAAAGTTATGTCCACTCACAGGAAAATGCCGAGAAAATGCTGAATTAGGACAGGGATCTGAGTAGGGATACCAAATGGAGTTTGCCTGGCTGGATTTTAGAATTGCTTGAGACCAGTGACTCCTTTTTTCCTTCCATCTTCTCTTTTGAATAGGGCTATCTAAAACTGTTATCCTATGCCTGTCCCATCACAGAATTTTGGGAGCAGGTAACTTATCTCTTAAGTTTCACAAATTCATAGATTCATAGATGCAGAGCAATTGTGCCTCAGGATAGATTAAACCCAGAACCTCATTCTTACCTTACTTAGATGATGTAGTTTGGATGATGAGATTTGAGATTTTGAACTGATGTTATAATGTGTTGAGACTTTGGGGAATGCTGGGATAGGGTGAGTGTACTTTGAATATGGGATGGATGTAAATCTTCGGGAGCCAGAGGTAGACAGAATAATGGTCCCCCCAAAGATGTCCACTTCCTAATTCCTGGGACCTGTGAATATGCTATGTAACATGACAAAGGGAAGTTAAGCAATTAAGGTAGCAGATGGAATTAAGGTTGTTAATCAGCTGACTGTAACTTGGGTAGATTATCCTGGACTATCTGAGTGGATCCAATGTCAGCATCAGGGCCCTAAATGTGGAAGGGGTGGCAGAAGAAAATCAGAGAGATGACAGAATAAGAAGAACTCAGCCCGAGATTGCTGGGCTTTGAAGAGAGGAAACAAACCAAAGAAAGTGGATGACCTGCATAAGGTGGAAAAGACCAGGAAACAGCGCCTCTAGAGCCTCCAGAACTAAGAGGTAATACACTTGTGCTGTTTTAAGCCACAAGTTAGTGGGTAATATTTTTATAGCAGCAAGAGGAGAGGAATCCAAGTTCTGGCCTGTGGTTTACTCCTCCACAATCTTAAACATCATTTTTGCATTCCTTTGTATTCCTTATTTCTCAAAATCAGAACTCCTGGAAGAATCAAAAGCGACAGACGGGCTGCAGTGCCTGGCACACTGGTACTTAAACGACGTTAGTGTCCAGCTTCCCCTCCTCTTCCAGGTTGGGGAAACACAGAGAAGAAAGTGAGAGAGTGAAAGTCGCTCAGTTGTGTCCAACTCTTTGCGACCCCATGGACTGTAGCCCACCAGGCTCCTCTGTCTGCAGAATTCTCCAGGCAAAAATACTGAAGTGGGTAGCCATTCCCTTCTCCAGGGGATCAGAGAGGAAAAGCAGGAGCCAAATGCCATTCTTAGCAATGCACCCTCCTGCCTTTGATGTCACCAGCTGTGTAAAGGATTGCCTCAGTGAACTCCCCAAGCATAACTTATCGACAGCCTGCTCCTTATCTGCCTTTGGGGGACTCACAACTCCTCCCTCCCTGGGGAAACCCCCCTTTAGAATACAAAAGCTCTTTAGAAGAGGAGGGCTGTCTGAGAGGAGAGCAGGACCAGAGCGTCACTCTGCAAACAGGCTCTTGGAGATGAAAGAGTTCAGGGCATCAGTATCTACACCACAGCCACTGTATTTCGCAGGGAGAGAATCCTACAGTGGTGCCCTGTCGGGGAGGGGAGCCCCTGAAGGAGTATGGCCTCCTCCCAGCCCCCAACCACCAAGACCAACCCCCCTCAACCATTCCAAGTCTCCAGCTCCCTCCTTAGTTGTTATGAGCTTTTATTTAAAAAGCACATTTAATACAAGTATAGTTTCGCAGATACAAATTTTCACTTTGTATTCTACAAAAGTCTTTGAATATTATTCTCTTTACAAAATGGAACCTTACAAAAATACTGGCAATTTAATGTTTTTATACAGTTTTCTCTAGTTGCAGTTATTTCTTTCATTGTAAAAACATCTACCACAGAACTACGGTATTTTAGTTGATATTAAAAAAAATTAAACTTGATGCTTTTTTTAAGCAGCTAATGTAAATAACACAGGTCGAGACACAGTTTATAATCATAGTGGATATAGCTAAAATTGTTTCAGAAATAATATTTTACATAGTTAACTTTTAATGTTTTATACATTATTTATATAATATTTATATATAAAAATCATAGCTTGCTATAAGTTGAAATGAAAGGACGGCTTCTGTAGTAAGGCTGTGCATGTGGTTGACCCATGTGGTTACACTTAGCCCTTTGAAAGGTGTGCATCCGAGATCTGAAAGCATTTCTTCCTTCCTCCTTTCCTCAAAGGTTCAGTAGAAGCGGTCCCTGACTGCTGCCTCAAGTGGGACCTTGCTTGGAAGGACACTTATGGAGAGAAGATGAGGAAACTCTACGGAGATTTAACCCACGTGTTCTGCCCAGCAGAACCTACCAAGAACTGCCCTAGAGATCAACCCCAAGACAATAGTGCTTTACACAGCTTAGCAAGAGCGGCTCCCCCAGAGATCCTGCCCCCGTCAACTCCGTTATCTGGAAGGGCCACCTCTGGGATGTGAGACCGTCTGCTACTCTGGCTCATTCAGACTGTGAGTAGCCAAAGGGTTGCTTCATTTTTCATTCTGCCCGCTTCGTTCCTCCATCTCTTGCATGGAAGGCTGCTTTCCATCAGCTGATGGCAGACCACAACTGTGCTCATCTCCGGCCCTCAGAGACCATCCCGGTGGGCACCCAGCAAGGGTTTCCAGGGAGAAAGCAGTAGCCGAAGCTAATCATCACTACTCGAGTGTGCCAGTGCCCGGGTGATTGCTGTACACAACATCAGCATCCTGTAATCGACATTTCAGCATCACAGGATGGTGCGTCAAGAGAAGACACAGGAGGGCCTGAACCCTCCAGCTCTTCCAAAATTGTGCTATTTGTGAAATTCACTCATCCACAAAGAGTCACCTAATCACTATAAGTGAGGGACTGTGGGTGCTGGCCTATGGGCTGAGGAAGTGAGTGATGAGGCCTCATGACTGGGAATCTGGATTCAGGATTTGATCGCTGGACTGAGCAAACCTGCTCTTTTCTTATATTTAAAATCAAAAACAAACAAATAAGTTTCCTGAACCAAAGTCACAGTAGAGAATCGAGTGGTGTGGACAGAGACACAAGAGGGGAGCCCCCAATGGCTAGTTTGTTGCTTCAGTGCTATTTCTGGCATCATGTGCTACAAGGTGAATGTGAGCTTTCCCAACAGCTTTCACAAAGGTGACCAGCAGACTCCACTCAAATCGTCTTAGTGTTTGCTCCAGAACAAGCCCGTGTTCACTAGAACATGAACACTTAAACCAACTGCATATCCGGGATTCCCGCACTTGCTGTTAGCTTGCTGTTGTTTCCACACAGGTGAACGCTACCTATTTTGGAAGGCCACAAGGTAAGACTTTTTTTTTTTTTTTTTTCCTTTTTAAAAATCAGTCGGGCAAAAAGTTTTTCCCTACATTCTACTGTCTGATGAGATTGGAGAGCAGCAAAACTTGCTGTCAGCAGTCATTTTCCAAGAACAGCTCATGGTGGGTGGCGCCTACACCATGTTGTGGTGATTGCTCCTGTCAATGTCCACAGGCGAAAGCATGTCCTTCCTGATGGCAGAAGGAGGCAGGGAGAGTGTGGTCTTGGTCTTGAAGAGGTCAGACACGAAGAAAACCTAGAAGCATAAAATCAGAGATCCCAATCAGTCACTAACATTTGGGGACAGGCAAAGGGAAGATCCTAGGAGTGTGGACTTTAGGAAAAGGGGCCCCCCAACTTTGAATAGGGAGGACCACCAAGACTATGGGCTTCCCCAAAGGCTCAGCAGGTAAAGAATCTGCCTGCAATGCAGGAGACATGGGTTGGATCCCTAAGTCAGGACGATTCCCTGGAGGAGGAAATGGCAACCCATTCCAGTATTCTTGCCTGAAAAATCCCATGGACAGAGGAGTCTAGGGGGCTACAGTCCAAAGGGTTGCAGAGAGTTGGACACAACTGAGCGACTAAACACACAACGACATGGAGACCACAGAGTCCAATTCTTATTGCACAGAAAGGGAAACTGAGGCCCAGAGAAGGGTAGTGACAGGCCCAAAGTTGCACAGCCAGGGTAGGAGCAGCCCTCATATCCATGGGCTCTCAGTCCAGTGCTCCCTATCTACATGCCCCACTTCCTTACTTCTCAAGGTAAATGAATAGCAGTGAAAGATAAGTTCTCAAACAAAGGAAGCATTAGTCACCGGCATTAGTCCTCAATACTTTCCCTTTCCTCACAAAGGAATCTAGGGTGTAACCAAAAGAGATCAGCCAATATGAATTCCTATCAGCAGGCACTGGAGCAAGGAAGCAGTCATGATCACTTTTTCCTGAAAGCCCAGTGATGTCAACAAGCTGATGGAGGTCAAGAAGCCAGGGTCTCTTGGCTGAAGGAGTCAGCAACTAACCCGGAGGAAAGGTCAATGAAAACTCTCCTATCACTCATTCCCAACCTCCTTCCTCCTGAGCATATGACCTCACTAAGTCGTCTTAGAATCATTGAGAAACATTTACTGAGTGCTTACTCACAAGTGTATAAGAATGGCTCAGGCAGTTTCTGCCTCAATTAGCTTACGATGAAAGATTCAAGAACTTGCTCAGTTACCCAAGTAAGAGAAATTTATGATTTGTATTAGGTGGGAAAATAAATACACAGATCCCCATTTGAGCAAGTTAGCAACAGGAGTTTGTACTAAGTAACTGTAAGAGGCAGCTGTCAGTCATGTAATTTAATAGGAAACATATGGTTGGGTTTTGAAATGGGGACTAAAACACTTCAAAGTTCCTATGTCTAACAGCTTTCTGGATGGAAGAATCTTTGTCCTGCAGATGGTAATGCACTCACTAATAAGGACAGCCCTGTGACTTCATTCTGAACACATTACAGGCAAAAAAAAAAAAAAAATGAAGTTCTTAGTAAGACTGCACCAATACCAAGGCTGTAACAGCCAGAGCCTGGCCACAGAAGGGACTTGTATTCTTTGTTGAACCAATTTCCACAGTGTTCTCTCTAGTTATACAGTCATCAGCAAAATGCAATCAAAATCACTGGGGATGCTGGTTATCACTGGACGCTTGGTTACCCTGGGAGAACTCGGTGACTAGAAGGCCAAAGGAAACAGTGACTTACTAGCCACCACAAAATCCTTTGTACCTTTTGAGTTTTTGTACCCATTTCATAGATGACCTACTCAAACATTTTATTATTATTCCTTTGTTGAAAAAAAGTAAGAAAGGCCAGGCAATTTCTTAAGTTATAAGAAAGTGAAAAATAAAAATAAAAAAGAAAGTGAGATATTAGTCAAGAAATGGAACATTTGAAAACATTTACAGTCTGAGTGCAATTGAATGGACCCTTTGCAAAGGAAAAAATTAAACCTTTTGTCTCATTTTCTAATGAGGTGTGAACAGTGAGAGCTGTGGCACAGGAAGGTTTGTCTCGTAGCCAGGGACAAGTTGAGACTCAGGAGAGAAAAGGTCTGTTCAGTCCTGCCAGGAGGCCCGAGGCTGCCCTGTCTGGGAACTCTTTACCAACAAGTGGGGAAGGGGGTTTTCAGATGCCTCAGTATAAGGAAATCTGAACAAACACAGTTAAATGTAAAATCAATAAAACTTTTCAACTCTTCTCTGACAGGTGCAGAACCTATGTCCTCATCACTACCTGGAAATTACCTTCTCCTTCCTCCTTCTCTCTGTCCCCAAGGAAGAGGTTTCAGTCAGTCCCTCCACTGCTGGCTCTCAACTCCACTTCCTCTAGCCCAGCAGTGAGCCCCCCAAATAAAGGTTCTTACTGATCTTATTTCTTAGAGATCTTTCTCCCAGCCTGCATGCCATCTACTGAGGGCAAAGAGAGCAGCGGACACCCTCAAACAAACATCCCTCCCTTCAAGATCCTGACACCACCTCTGTCTACTGGCTGATTTCCCGATTTAATTTCCTGAGCTCACACCCAATACATATTAAGAGTTTCCGTTTCCTAACTGCGAGATAAGAATGAAATGAAGGTTAAAGGAGAGAACGTACTTGATAAGAATTCTGAACCTGTGTCTGGCACATAGTTCAAGAAAAGGTGTACCTTGTCTGGGAACCAAAGTCATGTCTTGGCCTAGAGTAAGCCATGTGCTCTCGTGTCTGCAAAACTTTGCTCATCAGCCTTTCTTCTGATGGGAGGCTTCTTAAGGATGGAGTCCAATCCCGATCATCCTGTATCACCTACACTTTGCATTGAACCTTGCACATATTAGGAGCTTATAAAATGTTGAGTGTCAAAATTCTACACTTCTCTCTACTGGAAGCAGGCACTCTGGCCTTGGATCTTCTCATCATGTAGAACTCTTACAGACCTCAGGGGGATCAAATCCTCCCACACCAACTGCACACAGCCCCACAGCAAGATGAAAAGTAGACTCTGGTCCAGCAGGATCCTCCCTGCCCCCCCATAAGCTATATTTTACCTTTCGCGTGGCTTGAAGTTACAACAAACACTTTTTGGGGATCATGAAACATGATCCTGTTGAGACTCAAACAGGGCTCTGTCTTCTTCATGCTTGAACAGCAGAACACAAAAAGGACTAGAAAAACTGAAAACTTTTTGTCCTGGAGCAGTTCTATTTTCCATAGAAGATGATTTCCACCCAGAAAGAAAACCCAGAAGCCCAGGCTGTGAAAGGTCTGTACAAATTAGGTGACTACCCCAGGTGTGTGGGACAAACCCCCTCCAAGCCCATAGCCCACTGCACAGAACTTCTCTGCCACGGGAAAGTACCAGCAGACAACGGTCTCAGCAAACACAAAATTGTGTGAAGCACCAGTAAGAGTTCTAAGATCTCTCGCCCTGAGCATATGCTTTCAATTCCTATTCTCTTCTCTGCATTTCATAAATTACCTTCTTGAAAAGCACAATCAGTAAACACTTATTGAACATCTGCTCTGTTCCAAGCCCTGAGATGATAAAGATAATTATACAGGAGACAGAATTCTTTGCCCTCTAAGAGCTCCCAGGTCAATGAGGGAGAGATCCAGGTAAATAGAGCAATACAATAGCATGGTTTAGGATTAGGATAGAGGGAAGCCAGGGTGTTAAAGCAGTACAGAGAACACAGCATCTAACCCAGGATGAAGGGGAGGGAAGAGGGCCTGAGAAAGCTTCCCCCAAAGGTGGTCTATTTGAGCTTAGCTTTGAAGGATAAGTAGGAGGGAGCCAGGTGGTGAATGCCAGGAATGTTGTTCTAGGCAAAGGGAGTAGCACATGAAAAGGGAGTGAGGGAGCCCAGCAAGTCCAGGAGCTGTGGGAAGCTCAGTGTGGGGAGGGCCGAGCGGTGAGGGGGGCTGGAGGGGGAGCCAGATCTTGAGAAGGAGTATGACACAGCCTGAGGAGCCATGGTCAAGGCTGAAGCAGGAAAGCAGCATGGTGGGGAGACCTGCATTAAGATCACAATTATCTAAGAATAAGGCATCAGAAAGGGAGCTGGGCGCCTGAAGGCAGGGATACTGGTCAGGACACTGTTGCAGAAGAGGAGACGATGAGTCCTGTGCAACCATCTCGCAGTGAAGACAAAGAAGACAAGATGGGTTTTTGAAAGGCTGAGGCCAGAACTGCGGTTGAGAGAGGTGTGCGTATGTATGTGGGTGGATGTGTGTGCAGGGGGACCTATGTTTCTCTTTGTAGTCTTGTTTTCAACTCTAGAAATCTTGCACTTGTTCCCATCAAAACTCTGTTTGGGTAACTATCCTGGGGGGTGGCAGGGAATTATAGTTCTGCTTTCCTCTGCCTTCTAATATTCTGGCTCCCTCTGACATTGGCTTAGAGATATGGTTCTAACCTCCTGAGTCAGAGAGGATCTGTAATCTGAGAGTATGGTGATCTGATTCAGGCAAGCACTCAGGAGAATGTAGTCCTTCCACCCAGAGCAAGGCTACACACAAACATGACAACTCCAGGCTGGAGGAATCCCACTGGAGGTGATGAGATGAGAAATGTACAGGAGTCTCCTTATATAAATGGTGACTCTTATTACTGTGCCAATGGGTCACCGTGTCCCACTCCCCATCCTACACATGCAGCACCGGTGACAGGCTTTGCTCTTGGGAGTAGGGCAAATCTGTCTTCAAATCAAAGTTCTGCCAGTTTCAGCAAAATACCTAAATGAGGGATACGATACCTCAGGCTTACTTAAGGAATACGCGGTGTCACAAAAGGCGCAAGTGGGGCTTGATAGCAAACAGCCATGATCACCGGCTTGTGTGTTAAGTGCCTGCCCACAACCCAGTCACCTCTCTTCCCCAGCCTCTTGGGTAGAAAGAAAAGAAACAAGAGAAGGAAGTAGAAACAAGAAAAATTAGAGGGAAATAGAAATGATCGAGAATATGAATGAGTACGTGAAAGCCTGTATCGATTCAAGTCAGACACGAAGACCATGTGAAATGGGAGTTTTCCATAGGACACATAGGATCTGCTCTCTGAGTCTAATAATTTCTGGGGCTTTTGGAGGGAATGAGTCAGCCAATCAAAAAGAAAGATGCTTCCAGTGTCGTGTTGCCAGCATTCACCAGCCCTGACACGCCACTCCCCAGAGCACATAGCCCAGCCCAGCTGAGGGGCTGCCTGCCTAGAGCTCACCAAGCTCCAGATGATCAGATGGGCTGCTAGGCCTGCTATTTAATGGCTTGTGTGTCTTAGACATCTTGTAATCTCTTTGAGAGCAACTCCCCTATCTGCACACTGGGGCTCCATGAGCCCTTCCTTGAGCTGCTCTTACCTGCTCTCTTCGGTACCCAAACTGAACTTTTAATGACCTTCCATCTTAGTATGAGGCCTAGACTTTAGTGCAGATGCAGTGCTTAAATGTGATGTCATGATTTCCCTTTAGACAACAAGCTACTCAAGGGAATGAGCTGTGCTCAGAGCCCAGCATGCAAAACCCTCAGTAAATCTAGTCCACTCATTCCCCTCGTGAGGCTAGAAACCATGGGCTGTCCCTGTTGCATACCCCCCTATGCCTTGGTCTTGGGATATCCTTAGAGCATCCTGCTCTACCATAATAAACAATCTCACCGATTACAGAATAATTTTCCTTTGCCTTGAGTCTTGGCTCACCCTCACACCTTAAGTCCGCCTGCCAATGCAGGACACGAGAGTTTGAGCCCTGGGTCCGGAAGTTCCCCTGGAGGAGGAAATGGAAACCCATTCCAGTATTCTTGTTTGGAAAATCCCATGGACAGAGGAGTCTAACGGGCTACAGTCCATGGGGTCGCATGAGAGTCTGACACGACTGAGTGACTGAGCACACATGCAAAGAAAAGGCATCTTTGGCAGCCCTGTCTTTTGACTAAATAGGAGTTACTTTATTACAATAATTATTTTCTGACCTTAACAAGGCCAGTGTCAGTGACTTTTTGGCCCTGGGGACTTACCAGTGTCCATACTGAGTAATTTCCTTGTGTATGTGAGTGGGAACTTGATGAGGTAGAAAGAGCGTCACACAAGAAGTCAGGCTACAGGATCTAGTCCCCAAATTGCTACTGCTGTGTGACCCAGGCCAATGCACACTCTTGTCTAGGCTTGCACTTGCGCAAGACAAAGAGGTTTGTGATATCAGATGATGGGTCTGCCCTTCATTTGTGTGCTACGGCTATTTAAAAATCTACCTTCCTACGGTTTCTGTAAGGCTTAAATGGAAGAATTCATGTAAAAACACTTCATACCTATGAAAGGGTCTTCAAATCCTCAGTCATCATCTTTTATGACCATCATCAATACTGAGGGTCATGAAGGAAATTAGTCCCATGAAAAGAAGGAGGGTTTGGAGCAGCAGAGGAAAGTCATGGGCAGTTCTGAAGGAGACAGGCATCTGAACCCTGTAGAGATCCTCACAGGAGGGCACTTCTCAGTTAATACAGAGGAGGGTAGCTGGTAAGGAGGACCCAGAGAGCTGACGCTCGGTCACTAGGGTGCTAGATCCAGCATCAGCCAGAGTTCAGGAACATGGTACCCAAGAATTATAGAGACTGGAGGAAGCAGGAGACCACTTCCAGAAATCCCATCTTTTGAAGTGGAAAGCGTAAAGGAGGCTACTATAACTGACTTCTCCCAAGCAGCCCACATGTTCCATCATTCTGAAATTTTTAGGGTCACAGATCATGCCATATACACATCCATCCCCATGTCTTTGTGTTATTGCTCCTACATGAAATGCCCTTCCTTATCTTTCATATCTCAGAGAAAATACCCATACATTGCTCAATATTCTCCTACTCTAGGAATTCTTTCCAGACTTCCATCACCTTCAAGATAAAGGAGTGCTCCCCTTCTCATGGCCCCACTGTCCCCAGGACAGGAGCCCATCCTAATGGCTCTGCCCATCTACTGCACTTGGGTGTTTTATGTCCTTCCCACTAGAGTAGCATTTTTCAAACTGCACAGTTCAAGTCATTAATAAGTCATGACATCAATGTATTAGGTGGTCACTACCAGCATTTTAAAGGTTAAATTTAAAACAGTAGACTGTATCACCTATAATAAGTGTCTTATTTTGCAAAATATTTTAGTTATGTGTCAGTGCCTCTATTAGGCTTCCCAGGTGGCTCAGTGATACAGAATCTGCCTGCACTGTAGGAACCACAGTAGATGTGGGTTCGATTGCTAGACTGGGAAGATCTCCTGGAGGAGGGAATGGCTATCCACTCCAGTATTCTTGTCCGGAAAATTCCATGGACAGAGGAGCCTGGTGGGCTAGTCTATGGGGTCGCAAACAGTCGGACACACAGCTGAACACGCATGCACAGTTGCCTCTCATGGGTTATGATGTGCGGTGTATTTCTTATTATGGACTGTGGTTGGGAAACCACTGAACCCTAAGCTCTTTAAGGACCAATTCTTTTCAGTTTGTGAATATTTAAAACGAAGCATCATACTTAACACAGAATACACATTCAATCAATGTGCTGCACATGCCAGCATGACACATCTTTAATTCATTGATTCCTCAATCCAAAGATGAGGTTGTGTGTTAAGACGTATCATCCCCACCTGGTGGGATGGAAAGAGGCAGCTGAAAGGAAGTAACTTGGCCGATATATCTAACTAAGTGGTGAGAATACAACTCCCCCCTTCTGAGTCAGCCTTGCATCCATCCCATTCATCTCAGCAGGGGAATAAGAAAGCAGATTTTATCTTACGGAAAAACCTGAATGAACATGTTAGCCAACCCAATACAATGACTCTGCCCTGCTTTCTTCTCTCTCTCTCACCTATATTCCTGTCACCCCTGCCCATCTGAGAATGGGGGCCCAGAGTGGCAAGGTCATCCCAGAGCTTCTGGACAAACAGCAAGGCTTTTGCAGGGTCAGAGAGATTCAGGAGGTTATTTCATCCATTCCCTGTGCCTGGGCAGCAGTGGAACAAATCCAGTGGAAACACATGGAAATCTCCCGGTACAGAAGGTGATCATCCCACAAATTCATGGCATAGATTGCACATGGTTAGGGTTTCCTAGTTTAATCTTTTAAGATAAGATCAGGAGAGCTGGGATCTGGTTCCTACTCTGCCACCATGTGTCCTCAGGTGTGTCTCACTCTCTCTGCACCCCAGTTTCCTCTGGGGGGGCTGTCATTGCTGAACTCTTCTTCCATTCACATCCTCATTTGTCTCCTCCCTCAAGGTCACCTCTCTGGGGCAGAGACAAAGAACACCCTTGCCCTTCCCTACATCCTGGAGGAAGACAGCAGCACACAAAAGAGCAACGGCTGGCTGAGCCACACCCCCCAGGAGAGGAAAACCAGGAAAGACTCTGCCTCATGTTTATGAAATTCACGAGCAGCTGCTTCCTCTGCTGCACCACAGCAATGGCGGCCTGGCCCTGCCCTGACCCCTCCCAGGGCCCCGTAATTTGCCATCTGTTGGAGGGTCAGGGAGGAGGTGGCCAGATAGGCAAGTTGTCACCAGACAGGAAATGAACCTACTGTCTGTCGCTTCATCCGGGTCCCTGGGTTACTCCAAGGGTGGGAATGCTGAGCCCAGCTGTAGAGTTCAAATTTTGGGAGGGGTGATTGTGTGTATGTGTGTGTGTTGGGGGAGGCGGGGGACAGTGAGCATGTGCCTGTGTTTGCCTTGACCTGTCTGTGTATCCGTGGTTCTGAGAGCTGGTGACAGAAAGAGGATGGATGACAGTGTACAACTGGGTCTGACCATGTGCCTCTGTTCCATGCACCCGCATCCACATGTGTGAAGGTGTATATCAGTGCGCCTGCCCTTCGGACCCCATGCGTCTGTGTCTCCGTGTTGAGTCCACGATGCCGTGTAGGTTTTTTGTCTGTGATGGGCACCGTTGCCTCCCTCCTCTGGAAAGAGTTCAACTCCCAAGCAGTGGGGGAGGGAACCGAACCCTCTCCTGTTTGGCGTGTGATTTTTGTCTAGACACATCTTTTTGCTGTGACAGGACTTACTCTCAAGACCCAGGTCAAAGTGCTTGGCTGTCATAGCCTATTGCCCAAGGCTCCACAGTGGCTGAGCCCACAGTCTGGAGTGATGTGTTATAACCCTTGGGGACTTAAAGATATGCCGTGGCCCCCAGTAGAGGCCACCTACATGGACAATGCAGAGAGACAGTTCTGTCTGAGAAGGCAGGTCTCTCTGCATGTCTGCTCAGTCATGTCCAACTCTGCGACCCCATGGACTGCAGCCCCTCAAGCTCCTTTGTCCATGAAATTTTCTAGACACGAATACTGGAGTGGGTTGCCATGGTCATTTTCCAGGGGATCTTCCCGACCCAGGGATAGAACTCACATCTCCTGTGTCTCCTGCATTGGCAGGTGGATTCTTTACCACTGAGCCACCTGGGAAGCCCCAAGAAGGCAAATCCAGTACAGTTACTACAAAGCCCAAAGTTGGCTGAGCCTCGGAATCTCTGTGGGAGAAGGTCATGGAGCTAAAGGGCTTCCAAGATCAATTCACAGATGAGGAAACTAGGCTCAGGGAGGAAGTATCTTGCCGAAAGTCACAAGCTAACATTACTCATTCTTTAACCAATGCTTATCAAGCAGCTACTGTGTATCAGCCACAGCACTAGGCACTGAGAATGAACAACCAAGGGTTAAGCCATGGATTCTGCCATCAAGGTACCCATAAGGCTACTTGGGGAGACAGACATTTGAACAATCATGACAGAACCAGGCTGAATGTCATAGTGGAAAACATTCAAGGGGCCATGGCACCATTAGAAGAAAGTTAAGCAACTGTCTTCAGAAAAGGAAGAAGAGAAGATGTGGCAAACTAAACAATGCCACCCCCAACGATGCCCAGGTCCCTAATCCCCAGGACCTGCGAATACATATGTTACATGGCAAAATGGACTTTGCAGATGTGACTAAGTTAAGGATATCAAGATGGGAAGATGATGCTATATTATCCAAGTGGGCCCAATGTAATCACAGGGGCCCTCAAAAGAGGAAGGCAGGAGAGTCAGAAACACAGAAGATGTGCTGATGGGATCAGAGGCCAGAGAGCCTGAAAAAGAGATGAAGATGCTAAGCTGCTGGTTATGAAGATGGAGGAAGTGACCACAAGCCAAAGAATGCAAGCAGCCTCTGGAAGCTGGAAATGTCAAGCAATCATTGGTATTTGAGACTCTCCCCAGATCTTCCAGAAGGAATGCAGCTCTGCAACATGTCAATTCTAGCCCAGTGAGATGCATTCTGGAATTCAGAACTCAAGAACTCTAAGAAAATTAATCTGTGTTGTTCTAAGCTACTAAGTTTGTGACAATTTGTTAGAGCAGGGACATGGGAAAGTAACACAGGTTTCATCAACGATGGAGTGAAACTGAAACTGTGCTCCATTAAAAGGGGACAGCTGTCTAAGACAGGACCTCAGGGTTCCGAAAAATCTGTTTCAAGTGCTATGCCTGGAGGTGAGGGGGTGTGAGAGGAGTGGGAGATGAGGTCTTACAAGAGGCTGGGATCTTCAGAGCTGGCCCTGCTGAACTGCCTGGAGTCGACCCTCTACCTTCTACCCTTTCTCTGTGTTACTTCATCCTTCCTAGTCCGTTTCCTCATCTCTTTAGTGAGGACAGTGAAGGGTGCAGGGTTTTCCGGGCACTGGAGATGATCAGTGTAAAGTGCTTGACACAGTAGCTGCACATGAGCTTTCCATGCTTGTTAGCAAATGTGATGCTTTTGTCACTGGGGGTGCATTGAAGCTTGGCTCAGGAGATTATTGGCAAGGGTGGGAAATGGCTTATACATTCCTTGGCCCCCTGTGAAGTGGCCTTGTACCTTACTGGGCTGCCTCTTCTTGGTCCTCCTAACCAGTCTCAGGTGATGCCCCTGTGTCAAGATCCATTCAAATCAGCCACATTCATGGGTGAGAAGAGAATATGGCTTTGGGATGTGCCTGGGCAGCCTTTTTTCTTGGGACCAAGTTCTGCTATGAGACACAGCAGGGCAGAGACCACAGGCTCCTGCCTAGGCTGCAAGCTACCTGGTACAACTCCAAGAAAGCACCTGATAAGTGGTGCGGCAGAACCTGTAAGGCAGATGCCTTTCATCCGCCTTCCTGTCCCCTCTTCTTAGTTCCCCAGACCCACCTCCAGCCCATCCCGGTGTCCTGAGTTTTGCTTCTGTCTTCCTCATACTTCTTATGATGGAAAATGACACACTGCCTTCCTTTCCCCCAGTTGAGCATTCTCAAGCTCCTAAGCTGACCCCACATCTTGCTCTGGCCTCTTTGAGTAGCTTACGTGAAATGGCTCACTCGGTGCTGGAATCCTGAGCCAGTTAGGACCACGGGCTCCTGAGGACTAAGCTGGGAGTCAGGTGCTGGGAGAAAAATAATAAATATTGAGTCCCTACACTCGTGTGTTCAGAGCTGAGTGGGACAGGGAAAATGCTTGCAACCCTTTTCTAAGCCATCTTTACACTGTAAAACAGGCTAACAAACTGAAAGCAGCAACTGAAGCAGCCTAAAGGCTTGGGAAGGCCCCTGACACCCTTAAATTCTGCTCTTGAAGTAGCTGCATACGCTGGCTACTTTGGCTCAGGTGACCACGCCTCTTTGCCAATCCCAGAGGGCACAGCTTTGAGCATCCCCAGGAGCTCTCATCTTGGATGACCTGAGTCATCTCTCTGAGTCTCAGTTACCTCATCTGTAAAATGGCTATAGTCTCCAATGGCTTCATATGCCTTATAAGGAACCGATGAGTAAAGAATCTATAAGAGACCAACACAGAGTAGGTGCTTGACAAACGCTAGGACCAAATTCCTATCCAGTGCTCCAGCCTGCCAGAGCCAAACAGGATAAAAGTCAGACCCCTCATTTCCCTTCTCGAAAATAAATCCTGGTCCTCCCATACACTTTGTCCCATTGTACGTAGTACAACGTGCTCTATAAAAGACAGGAAGGCTATCAAGGACCCCCACCCCCGATCTTTCAATTTTTTTAATTGGGGGTGCAGGAGATTTTAATTAGGGCAGTGGCGCCAAAAAGGAAACACCACAGCAGGCCCCCGTGGGCCGACCTCCTGCCTCGAGTGAAGCTCAGACAGCACGGTCAGCAGAGGGTTACCCTGTCATGCAAACACCCATCCCCCGCTGTCACTTCACATTAAAGGGCCAGGCTGCAGAGAACAAGCTGCCCAGTGAAAGCCACTCTCATTAACGGTGCGCTCCCCCAATTTCTCTCCCTTCTGGCCTTGACTAGGAAAAAAAAAAAAAAAAAACTAAAGAAAGTAAAGAATAAAGCCCGCAAAACAGCCAGTCCCTAGGCTAGGGTTCCCAGGTCAAGGCTGGCTGGCAGCTCAGATGCTACTTTCTCCGTGGTGCCCACTCTGATTGCCCCAACTCCATGCCCCTCTTCTCACCTTGTATGCCTGCTAAAGTGTCCTGGCCAGTCCCCATGATGGCCCCTCGTCCTCCTATAGTTCCTGTGCCTGGCCTGGCTATGAGCAACTGAACTGGGATTGCCTTGAAAGCAAGGACTGTGCCTTATCCATCCCCCTGCCTTCAAGAGAATGTTCTCAAGAAAAAGTGGATCAGCTCACAGATCCTTGCTTTGTTGATTACACACCCATTCACTTAGTCTGAGCTAGCATCCCTGAGAGGTGTTGGTGACATAAGGAGAATAACACATATATTGACTAGGATCCCTGTCCAGGAGGAAAGGTGTAAAGGGAGACACATGTTCACAGTTTCAACACAGAGTGATGAATATAGGAGACAAGGTGGTTAGTGCAGGGAGATACCAGGCTTCAGCCAGGCTGAGTACCCAGGAAAGGACCAGGGGCTAGTATAGATCTCTCTGCCTCATGATTCTTACCGGGAATGAACAAGGGTTAAAACTAACAATACGACCTGCACATGTAGTACTCGAACACCCAGCCAGTACTCTCTGTTCTAGAACTCCTGCTGGACCGGGGTAAGTACCCCTTAGTACAGACCAGGAAAGCATGGTGTCAGAGGAGGTGCTCAGTCATGTTGGCTGAATAAGCCCCTCAAAGTTTCCAGCACAAAATTTAATGTTATACAGATTTTTTTTTTTAAGCTTCTCTTTTTGACTTTTAAAAACAGCTTGTTGCAGGCAAGAAAAGCAGAGATACCTGAAGACACAGAGGCTCAGAGGTAGAATGCCTCACCCCACCCTCACCAGGAGTCAGGGAGGAGGTATGTGAAGGGGTAACTCTGCCATATGGGGCAAATCAGAATGTGATCCATTCAAGACCATTCTCCAGGAAGCTCTGTGCTTTGATGTACGAAGCCCTCAGGCTAGGAGAGAGCTGAGCCTTCACCAAGCTCTCTCTCACCCAGCCAACACCGAGACAAGGATCTGACTAAGTCCAGTAAAGGTCATGGTGGTGGTGGTGGTGGTGGTTTAGCCGCTAAGTCATGTCCAACTCTTGAGACCCATGGACTGTAGCCCGCCAGGCTCCTCTGTCCATGGGATTCTCCAGGCAAGAATCCTGGAGTGGGTTGCCATTTCCTTCTCCAGGGGATCTTCCCCAACCAGGAATCAAACCCAAGTCTCCTGCATTGCAGGCAGATTCTTTACTGACTGAGCTCCAAGGGAAGCCCAAGGTCACAGTAAGAAGGGTAAAAGTTTTCAAGAAACTGGGAAGTGCCTCTGAATAGTAAGTGATCACCAAAGCAGCATGTGAGCAACAGATGAGTCAGAGACTTAGACTCTTGACATATGACTTGGGACAAGTTTCTTCCCCTCCTGAACCCTAAATGCCCTCATGAATAGAGTAAGTGAGTAGGATACTATCTAAGATATCTTGCAATAGCAACTATGAGCCTAACCCTTCTGGAGAAGAGGATTTATAGAGTCTGGTGGATTAAAACTTCCATGGGGACTTCCCTGGAAGTCCACAGGTTAAGACTCCATGTTTCCAATGTAGGGGGCATAAGATCCCCCTTTATGTTGGGGAGATAAGATCCCACATGCCTTGTGGTGAAAAAATCCTATGCCTGTGGCAATAGTTATACAACTCTGTAAATATACCAAGAAGCATTGAATTATGCAAGTAAAGCAAGTGAATTGTATGGAAGGTAAGTTATAACTCAATAAAAATTTAAAAATAAAATAAAACTTCCAGGTTGGAAAGAAGCAGGAATTATCTTCAGTTCATTGAAAGAGGTCCTGGGGCAGGGTGGCTCCCTGGACACCAGGCAGAGAAGAAGATTGAGAGTGCCCTGGCTCTGATCACTGAACCAAAAACATTTAATGAGCAAGTTGTTCAGGACCTTGCTCATGTGCTGAGGACCAGAGGCTACTTACTATGCAGCAGGCCACCAGGGCTCCTTGAGCAAATCCTGCCAGGACATCGCTGGGATGGTGCTTGTGGTCAGACACACGGGACAGTCCTGTGTAAAAGGCCATCATGATCAGGGTGAACTGCAGAAGGGGCCGGAGCAGGCGGGCCCCTCGCCAAGTGAATCGGGCCTGCAGGTACAGCTGGAGGGAGGAGACAGAAAGAACAAACACTGAGTGACTGACCGCTCACCTGCATTCTAATCCCAGGTCAATTCCCATGCATGGAATCATCTGCAAGAAAGAGCATTCAAATTGGACTTGACCTCAAGCCCATTTTTTAACTTAAGCCTTAGTTCCTCTACTAAAAACTAGGAAAAATGGAGCTTTTCTAGGGTGCTAAGCTAGAGAGAATTGAAGAAAAAAATCCAAGAGAATGGCCTTAGCACGCTGCCTGACATTCCATAAATGGGAGTTTCCTTTTCTCATTTTTTGATTGAAACCAATTAAAGAATACTAACCAGGGTTCATGGAGAAGGTAATGGCACCCCACTCCAGTACTCTTGCCTGGAAAATCCCATGGATGGAGGAGCCTGGTAGGCTGCAGTCCATGGGGTCGAGAAGAGTTGGACACGACTGAGCGACTTCACTTTCACTTTTCACTTTCATGCATTGGAGAAGGAAATGGCAACCCACTCCAGTGTTCTTGCCTGGAGAATCCCAGGGATGGGGAGCCTGGTGGGCTTCTGCCTACGGGGTCACATAGAGTCGGACATGACTGAAGCGACTTAGCAGCAGTAGCAGCAGCAACCAGGGTTCATAACAGTTTCTTTTTTATATTCAGTGACAGTTCATTCCATGCATTTGTGTATTTTCCTAGAGATTATGGCTATACAATTCCTTCACTTCCCACCTCTAAGAAGCATCATGGAAACTCATGCATGCTGATCAGGGGAGGTTATTATGACAATCACAAGGCAATGCTTCCGATTCAAATGAAAGCAACTCTAACAAAGAACAATTTCTAAGTCACCACCTGGAACTATGGATTTTGCATCACAACACGAGGAAACACATAAACCAACCAAACAATGCACGAGATCGTTCAAACAGAGGTTGACAGAGACTGGACTGGGTGGGGTAGAAGAGTAACCTGAAGGAAAATGGAAGAAAAAAAGCCACTCTGGCCGAGGCAAAGAAGTTGCAATGACGTCAACTGGGTATTGTCCCTTGAAGTTATCTTGCTGCAGTTTCCGTTCTAACCTCTGGGCACAACCTACTTCTCAGGTTCCTGTGGGAACTTGGGAAATGAAGGGGAAGAGGCAAGAGGACGAAGGGGAACTTCCGACACAAATCAAAGAAAGGCGCTGGGAGACCAGAGAAAGGGGAGGAGCGCGTAGGGGTGGGCCGGCGGCCTAAAGATAGACCTGGGGCAGCGGCAAGGGAGTGATTCTGCCCTTCCTGAGACAAATGGACACCTTCCTCGGGGTGGTCAGGAAAGAAAAGCCAGCAGCAAACCTGAGAGACAGAAGAGTGGAAGATTCCAGAATCATTCTTGCCCATGTAGAAAGAATGCCTAAAACTGACTCCTCAACTACTTGGAAGACAATTTCAAAAAACCCAGACCTGGAAAACAGCAGGCAACTTTATAATCATTATGAAATTACATAAATATATTTTGGGGAAATCTAAGAACAACAGACAAAAAATTTAAAAAGAGAGTGTACTGATGTTGTTGGCTGCTAAGCAAGTGATAAAACCCAGTCATTTTTCAAATATTAAAAATACCCCATTAAATATCAAAAAGAAGTAAAGCAATTATATGCCAATTTAAAAAATTTTTTTAAATCTAAAAGAAGAGGTAAAATCATCATAATAGCCCAGCTGATGATATAAGTAGAAGTTAGCTCACCAAGAACTGCATAGAGCCAGGATGAAACAAAGGACATGGAAGACAATTTGAATAGACAGAATTTTTATTTTTAAGAACACTCATTTATAAGAACCCTCAACTTATAAACTCAAAAGATAATACGTAAATTTGATCAGATTCCTAGGAACATCCTAAAAAGGTTTAGAGAAAAAACTTTAAAAAATTATTATAAAATTAACCTAAAAGGTCAAATAAGTAAATACACTCACATACACACACACAAATAGATCAGTACATAAGCCAGGCACTATGCTAAGTGCTAAGCACACAGAAATGAGAAGTTATCATTCCTCCCCTACGAGAGGCAATATATGAAATATATTAAATATAGATGAATATATGCAAACAGGTTTAAGTGCACTTACGGATTTTATAGACCTATGAAAGAAGCTGGGGTACCAGGGTCAGTTACTAAGGGGTAGGCATACTTGATTTGAATCCTAAAGATACATAAGTATTAAAAGCAGAGACATTACTTTGCCAACAAAAGTCCATCTAGTCAAGGCTATGGTTTTTCCTGAGGTCATGTATGGATATGAGAGTTGGACTGTGAAGAAGGCTGAGTGCTGAAGAATTGATGCTTTTGAACTGTGGTGTTGGAGAAGACTCTTGAGAATCCCTTGGACTGCAAGGAGATCCAACTAGTCCATTCTAAAGGAGATCAGCCCTGGGTGTTCTTTGGAAGGAATGATGCTAAAGCTGAAATTCCAGTACTTTGGCCACCACCTCACGCTAAGAGTTGACTCATTGGAAAAGACCCTGATGCTGGGAGGGATTGGGGGCAGGAGGGCAAAGGGGACAACAGAGGATGAGATGGCTGGATGGCATCACCGACTCGATGGGCGTGAGTTTGAGTGAACTCTGGGAGTTGGTGATGGACAGGGAGGCCTGGCATGCTGTAATTCATGGGATCACAAAGATTCAGAAATGAGTGAGCGACTGAACTGAGCTAAACTGAAGGGGATGTATTGAGAAGTGTGTATCCTAGGCAGCTCAGTGGCTTAGAAGCCAACAGTCAGAGCTGCAAAGAACTTCTGGAGGTTCAGTAATAACAGAAAAGTGTATATATGACCAGTGGGGGTGTGAGGGTGTCAGGGTGTGAGCCACGGGGCTACAGAGGCAAGCAGGGGCAATTCATGACGGAGGTTGCATGTCAAAGGAATGTGGCCTCTATTTAGGTAAGTCTTTCTTTCCCAAACCATACTTCATGGAACATTCCAAAGGTCTTTTTTTAAAAAAAGGCTGAAAACCAATACAATATTGTAAAGTAATTAGCCTCCAATTAAAATAAATGAATTTATATTTTTAAAAAAAAAGAAAAAAAAAGGTTGATAAATACTAAATCCTTATTTTTATCACTTATAAGACTTATTATTTTTATAGAGTATCTATCTATTGAATCCCAACCAGGAAATATTACTGTTAGCCATGGTGAAAAAATCAAATTATTTTTAAGTAAGAGACTCAGTACCCCCCCTAAAATAATGTGCAGGTCAAAGGCCATTCCCTCATTTCTAGTGAAATAACCCAACAAACAGCAGATTCTGCAATCATGAGTCAAAGGAATCTCTTTCTTTTGAGAGTGAGAATGGGAATGATGTTGGTAGCCCCAACTCAATCTGGTCCTTAAGACAACGGCAAGTTCAGGGAAGAAGGACTAGTCCATATCCAGCGTGACCACCATGGTCCAGCCTTCCTCCAGCCAGTCTTGGCAAGGAACAGGGATGAAGGGGGAACAGGGTAGCTGAAATGGCACAGGTTTTCATCAGATAAACCTCACTGAGCCTCACTTTTCTCCCATGTAAAATAAATTTAACAACTGCCTTATAGGCTGTAGCACAGATTGGTGATAAATGCCTGGCACCAGGTACTGCTCCAGGAAACAGATGATTTTACTCTGTAACCACTTTTCTTTTCCTTAATTTGGACCTGATAACCTCAAGATTTTCTCATTTCTCTCAACTTAAAAATCTATAGGTCCTCAGAAAATGATTGTTCAAAATCTTCCAAGTCTCCCTGCCCTTCTCCATGTAGCCTTTAAGTCACCGGCCCTGGAGATGGAGATGGAGCAGAGGAAGGGCAGGTTTCCCAGCTGGACAAGGCACACATCTCCCCATCCACCGACTCAGATACTGAAGGCTAGAGCTTAATACAAGAAAAGAACAAATATGTGAGAGGAGCTTAAGGAGGGAGGAAGAGACGTGTCGTCAGAATAGCTTCAGGAAGGGAGTGCTTAGGAAGGAGGAGGGGGCCACCATGGGGCTAGAGTCCCTTTGGGAGGCAGTCCCAGGTGGGGCAGTTGGTAAAGAATCTGCCTGTCAATGCAGGAGACATTGGTTCAATCCCTGGGTCGGGAAGATCCCCTTGGGAAGGAAATGGCAGCCCATTCCAGTATTATTGCCTAGAAAATTCCATGAACAGAGGAAGCTGGTGGGCTACAGTCCCTGGGATTGCAAAGAGTTGGACATAACTGAGCATACACACACAGAGACATGGAATTAGTGGGCAGATGGAAGCTTGTTCCCCTACATCCACTGGTAACTAGTACCTTTATTGAGAAATGTCTCGAGATCTCAGGATCAAGCCTGGTGTCCGCAGCTGGGGCACAGCAGTAATTAAGTGAATTCTGGGGTGAGATTACCCTGATTTCTGGAGAAGGAAACGGCAACTCACTCCAGAAATGCCAAGGACAAAGGAGCCTGGCGGGCTACAGTTCATGGGGTCACAAGAGAGTCAGACATGACTTAGCATCACAGGCCCCTATTTCAGTCCCTTACTAACTTCTCTAAGCCTCAGTCTCCTTCTCCGTGAAACAGGAAGGACAGGATCTTCCTCTCAGGGTTGCCAGCATCAAATGAGACATCACAGGACCCTGCCTGGCAGAAGACAGGGACTGAAGGCATTCTTTAGAAATCAACACCACCCATTCGCCTTGATAGATGAGACTGACTCAAATGACTGTAGTTGATTTCACCAAAATAAGTGAATCACTAAAGAAAAAGATTGTGCAATGACCTTTAGCCCAGTGACTACTTCAGAAATGAGAAGTCAGCTGAGGGCAGCAGGCTTTGAGGTTGATCAAAGAATCTGATAACACCCTCTATCCCACCCCAATCTAAGTGCTGAATGGATTGGATTTTGCCAGTTCAGAGCCCAGTTCATATGAGCCACTCATTCCAGGACCAGAGGCTCAGGCCCCCTCAGAATCCGTGAGTACATTCTGGAGTGCCCTGCTCCTTGGGAAATCTGACCTGGGAATGCCATGTGGGTCAGGAGGCTCCATACTCCATAGGGGCAGGTAGCCCTTATCCAGGAGACAGAGTCAAACATCCCGGCCACAAGGATGTAATCCCCTGTTATGGGCCAAAGAGCATGGAGCCTTTCCAAGAATCAAAACTCCTGCAGGGGCTTCAGCGAAGTCCCAGGCTCCCTGAAAAGGGTGATTTAGAAAGAGGTGAGCAGAACTGGACAAAACCAGAAAGCCTAAATCAGCTTGACCTCTCCTGCGGGTCAGCAACCCCAAGGTCCTGAGTTCTCTGTCTTTATTTCCCCAATGGTGTTAAGGCCTCTGGGCTCAGAGAACCCACTTCCTGGGCATCAGTGTGATGCCACAGAAAGTGCCTAACTTGCAAACAGAACAACTGGATTTGAATCTTTTTTTTGCTACATACCAGCTGTCTGACCTGGACAAAGCACTCCGCTTCTCTGAATTTCTGCTTTCCCATATGTAACATAAGGAGATTTTTTTTTTTCACTTAAAAAAATGTTGTAAGCATCAGTTCTGTCCAAAACTCTGTGAAAGACACAGACACGAATAAAACAAATTCCTTCACACACACACAAAAGAATATAATCTTTCCATCTTTTTCTGGGGCTAAGATTGTTCTTCCAATTGCTAAAATAAAACTGCTGATTGTAGATATGGAAAATACAGTAGAAAAGTATATATCTGCCCCCGACCCCAATGTACAGGAAAAGTCCCCAGCACACAGAACTCACTCCAGAAATGGAGCTCTCTTCTTTCTGGTCCGAGCTTCCAAACTGTGGTCCTGTGGAATTCCAACAAAACCTCCTTAGAAAAGTCTGGCTGAGTTCAGGCTGGCTCGGGGCTGAAGCAGCAAGTCAGACCTGGGTGAGTCTCACTGCTTCTTGCTAAGTCATTTGTGTTTCATTACATGATTTGCATACGGGTGAAACAGGTCTGTACTGTCCTCTGGCTTCATTTCCATTGCTCTTGGGAGCTCTCTGCTAGGCGTGAGAAGGAGGCTTTTGTCCTTCCTCTGTCCCTGCCCACTCTCTTCCTGGAAGTCTGTCTAGATCGCTGACATCCACAGGGAGAAACTTTCTCCCTTCTCCCATCTCCTCCATAGCTCATACTTGACTCTGGTTCACAGAGCTGGTGAGTCTACATGGTACAGAACTGGGAAGTTATTCAACTATATTCAGGACAAAGAGGAGTTATTAGTTGACTTTTCTCCTCCTTGAGAAGGAAAGAGGTCTTGCTCTCTGTCACTATCAGGGGGAGAAAAAGAAATTACCAGTTTGCTCAGCATTTAGACACTGAGCAAGGGGCCTTAAATTACATTCCCTATAATTTTTACAACCATCCTGGTAGGTAGACACCATTGTGCCCATTTTACAGTTGAAGAGATCAAGGCCAAAGAGGCCATGCCACCTGCTCAAGGTAACAGTGGATCATGATTGACACTGAGTAAGAGCGGCCTCTTACAGGTCCATGCTCTAACCACAGAACCACCTGGCTTTCCTTAGGGAATGAGTGCTCTGCAAGCCAAGTATTGGTCTTCTGTATTGGATTTCTGTCTCTGGAGAAGCAATCTGAGGGGACTACACAGGTGTCATGGACTAAAGGACAAACTGAATGGGACATTTAGAACTTCAGGCTCCTCTAGCTCACCTGTCACACCTCTTAAGTGTGCATGTCTGAAAACACAGATGTATAGCTTTCGTAAGAGCTAGAGTAGAGGAGTCTCTGACCTGATCTTAAGTTCAGCAGAGCCTGTGAATTGACTCAGCATGCCTCAGAGCCCTCTCCTCTGACCTCCAAACCCTCAGTCCACCCCAGTCAGAGAACTCAGCCAGCTGCTTTGCAACTATTTACTTTTCAAGCTTTCCTCACAAAGTGTGAGCTCTCTTGGTGTCCCCAGCTGTTGGCACAGAACATGTACTCAGAAAATGCTGGATGGATGGATGAAGCAGAGAGGAAGAAGAGGAAAAACATCTGGTCCAGTGGTTTCTTTATTCCCCTGTGGAAACAACAATCTTGTTCCTGGCAGGGGTTTCACCAGACACTCCCAGGATCTGTGGGCATGTCTCGTGGACATACCAGACCCCACTGCTCTGGGATTCTAAACATGTTGAACAAAACCTCAATGACTAAGAACCACAGGATGGAGAACATGGCTGTCAGAGCATAGCCACTTCCCTGTTTCCTTGGTACCCAACAAACCCTCTGACACCAATTCTCATGGGTACCACAGTGAAGAGCCCACAGGTAAATACTTCAGAGGCAGCAAAGTCCTTCCCTACATCACATGGGCCCTTCATGATCTATAAGTCAGTGATGAGGAGGTGAACAAAATTTTGATTGGAATGGAAAGCAGAATGGCCTGGAAGTGTCAGAAGATACAGGAGTCATCCATCCATCCATTCATCTAACATTCACTGCATACTTAACTGTCAGACACTACTTGGGTCCATTCGTTCATTCATTCATCGAGCATTTGTTGCATTCTTAATTGTCAGACAGTTTTTGGGGAAGTGAGAGACTGCAATAAATCAAAAGACAAAATCCTCTACTCCACAAAGCTTGTAATATATCTAGTGGAGATACACAAAGCCTGTTTCAGATGGTGAGAAACTGGGGGGAAAAACAAGGCTGCAAAGGAAGCTAGGGAGCATAAGATGGGACAGCCAGGAAAGGCTTCTCTGACAGTGTCCCGAGGAAGTGGAAGGGCAAGGTGCAGATTCCTGGGAGAGGAACTCAGCAGTCCAGGAAAGGCCTCACTTGAACTTGCTGTTGCCTGATCTGAGCAACAGAAGGAGGAGCCAGGGCTGATGCTCACGGGGTCTTCTCAGCTCTCAGTGTACCTTCCATGGTCTACTTCCTATCAGCCATCAAAGCCATGCTCAAGTGAACATGTGCAGACCCCATACCACTGTCCTCATGTCCTTCTAACCTCCCACCATCAAGAGACTACCCTACAGGACACCCTCTTTGGCTTCTACCCGCCTCTGCAGTTTAGCGAGTTTCCATAATAAACTATAGACCCCTGTCCCTCCTGCACCATGGACCAGCCTATCGTCATTGTCCATCTGCTCCTCTAGACTGAACTCCCTGAGGGCCATGACCATGCCCTGCCCGTCACTACGTTCCCACCTCTAGCCTGGGGCTTGCATGTGCGTATGCTAAGTTGCTTCAGTCATGTCCGATTCTTTGTAACTCCATAAACTGTAGCCCCAACAGGCTTCTCTGTCAATTGGATTCTCCAGGCAAGAATACTGGAGTGGGTTGCCATTTCCTCCTCTAGGGAAACTTTCTGACCCAGGGATCAAACCTGCATCTCTTATGTCTCCTGGATTGGCAGCCTGGTTCTTTACCACTAGCTCCACCTGGGAAGCAATTCCTCACTAAACTGGTGCTGAATGATGAATGTTGAAAGCATAGGTGAGTTCCTTGAGGGCAGGGCCCAGGGCTGATTAATCTAGTAGCCCCAGAAGGCAGCAGCGTGCCTGGTACAACAGAGGTAATTCCAGATATGCTATGTGAATTGGTGCCCCCTTCCCTCCCCCAACTGTGTTGGCATTTTATCCAGATAGCCAGGTCATCCTCAGTCCCTGACCATGGAGGTTCAGGGCCAATCCAGATGTGGTCCTCTGGAGTTTAGACCAGGGCTCAAGGGTAGGGAGCACCATTTAGGTTTATATATGCTGTGGGATTTCTCTGATTTGTATCTGCATTAATCTCTGGCAAGCCTTAACCTCATCCTTAAGCTTCTGTACCCAGAGATAATTTGGTGTTTGGAGCTATGGTTTTTCCAAGCTATCCATTTTACAAATCAAAACCTAATACAGAGCACCCTCCAAAGCCATGGGAAGCTCTAGATGGCAGCCTGGCAAAAGGATGGCTGGTGTTCTGGTCCGCCGCTCTCTGAACTCCATGGAAATCGGGACAAAATTGTCTCTGCCTGCTTTCCATCTTCCCTTTCAACACCTAATCCAAACTTCTTTTAAAAACAACCACAAGGGACTGAGAAATCAATTAGACAGTAGACACCATCTAATTCCACTCTGACATTTGGTAGCTGGTGAAAGCAGAGCCTAGAGAAAAAAAGTGGCACCAACTTCCAAAAACAGACATGATTGTCTCCACTTGACAGAAGAGTACACGGAGGTTCGAAACCTAAGAAACCAACTCACAGTTCCACAGCTAGTAATTAGCATGTCCAGAATCTCCCAGGTCTGTTTGACTCTAAAGGCAAACACTGGCAATGCCATACTCAGCCAGTCCAAATGGGAATATTCCTAAGGCTCCAAGGAAGCTGGAGCCCAGGTTGCCTGAACAAAATCCCACAGGGCTCTGGGGGCTGCCAGAATCTGAAGCTCAACATAAAAGCTGCGGGAGGAGCTTCTATGATGGACTGCAGTATCTTCTACTTCCCCAGACAGGCAGCAAAGTGTTCTTCAAACTTCCTTTGAAGGCTTTGCAAATTGGACTTTCAAAGGGTTGAGATTTCTGTGTAACATCACATAAAAAGGAGCCATGGTGAAGGACACTGTCCTCCCCACTTCTCAGCTCTTACTTTCAGAGGTTATTTTAAGACAAGATAATCTTAGAGCTAAAAAGAGAGCCCTGAGTTTGCACATTGTATATGTGGGTGCCTGTGAATTGTGAATGTGTGTGTGCAGGTGCTCCAAAGAGTGTGTCAAAATATGCTGCAGAGATGAAGAATTAAAGAGGTTCTTTTCTTTCTTCCTCTCTCTTTCTTTCTAGCCATTATAGTTTTTTCCTCCCTTGAAGATGTAAATAAACACTGAGTCACAATCCACGCCTTACCCAACACCCCCGTAGAGCACTCTTGCTATAATCATAGCTGCCAGGAGGTGATGGGCAGTGGGGGTAAGGCGGCATCTCACCCATTAGAGCAGATCTGAGAAAAGCAGGTCGCCTTCAAGTGACATTGGGATTAGGGCTGGAGCTTGTATCTTAAGTTTATCCTGCAGAGGTTTGATTTTTTTTATCACATAGCACCATGAAAAGAACATACAACAAGGCTCGGGTCATGAAGACCAGCCTTCAAATACCTTTCCTGCCTCTTAAATTCAGATTTGTTTGTTTCTGTGTCTGAAACTGAACACAAAACACATCTCGCTGGGTTACTGAGAGACTCTCAGAGTCATAGCATGAGCACGACACAGTGCCTGGCACACAGAAGGCACCAGAAACCTGTCAGCACCTGTACTTTACAAAACAGTGAAATTACATTTTGTAAAATTGCTTCCAGACCTGGGTAAAATACAAATGCAGTAGGAAATGAAATATCATCGTTAAACTGTCCTTCCTCAGAGCAAAGCAGAAACAAAAACAACAGAAAAATAAAGTATGGTGGGAAGTGCTATCCATGAATTTTAAAAATCCTTGTTTAATGCTTTTAGAGGTTGGGGCCCACCTTGTAGCTCTGTATCCTAGGTAACGGGAAGCCTGGAGGCCTCCAGACTTGGAAAGGACTGGGGGGAAAAAACAAAACCAAAAAACCTCTCTGTTGTTTCTTCCAACTCTTAATTATGTTTTTTAAATACGAAAGCAAAATGCTCTTTTTCCAAACAACTTTATGCTCCTCTGAGCTATGTCTGACCTCTCAGCGCCTTCTCACTCTGAACTCCATCAAAGCAGCCAAAAGCAGGAAGTGCCTTGGCATAGGAACCTCAGTTCAAGGGGAGAGGAAAGGCAGGGGGACCATATTTAACTGACAAACAGAAACAGACCAGCAGCTGTCTGTCTCTGTGGCAGCCGGAGGGAAGTAGGGCGCTTCACCTGCACCAACCGTCCCAGCATCTCCAGGAAGCATGGCCATGGCAAGGCCAACATGGGGCCTCAGACGGGTCCACCACTAGCTGAAGGCCCTCCAACACACTGTGATCCTCTCTGGGCCTTGGTCTCTAGGTCTGAGCGCTGGGGCTGAGGATATCCTACTTCACTCTATTATTACGAGGTCACCTGTGCTCATGGATGCAGAAGGATTCTGCAAAACTCAAAATCAGTCTGCAGGCAGATAATGACAGTTAAAGCCTAAATCAGAAGACGATGGAGGAGGACACGGCATGGAGAACATTATGAGGAATTTGATCAGAAGGCATGGACTTGAGCGATAGTTCTGGTGTCTATGTGAATTTTGGCACTTTGCTTGAATTGTCTGAACCTTATTTAGTGATCCTTTCCCACAGTAGAGATAATATTACTTATAACAAAGTCCCTGGAAGGATCAACTGAGTTAATGGATTTTCAGAAAATGGTGCTTGTTACCACAAAATGTTATACAAGTGTCTTTATCACTTAATCATTCCAAAATGGGTGCTCAATCCTTATCAAGCAGCCATGGTAAATATTATTTTTATTTGAAAAACGGGAAAAATCTGGAAAGTGAAATGACTTCTGCTAACGCAGTGGCAGGGCTCAGAATAGAAACTAATTCTTCTAGCCAACCTCTTTTTCCAAGATTCCTCAGTGAGGTCTGCCCCTAACCATTACAAGGGCTGTATGTACAGATGAGATTGAAGCTGGGGTTGGACTTCATTGGGATCCGAGACCAAGTACTTACCACCAGATACAGCATAGTGTACATGGAGAAGGAGGCGTGGCCAGAGAAGAAGGACTTCCTGCAAGAGCAAGAGACGGCTGTGTAAGGGCCACGTTCGCACCCCCACTACATGCTGCTCCGTCTGTCTGCCCTCCCGGGACTGTGACCCTCGGAGTAGCACTTGCCCATTGCTGCATCCGCGGTCGTGCTTTGGACACCTTGCCCAGGACGTAGCAAGCACCCGTGAATGAACAAATAAATGAAAGAAAAAACAGGTGAATGAATGGACTTACAAAGCTCCACTGTAATTGTTTTTACCATCTGTCAGCTATTTGACCATGAGTTCCTTAGGAATGGGGACTTTGCCTTATTCGTCCATCTGAATCAGGGCCCCAGCACTGAGCGTGGTACTAAGTAAGTACTCACTGATCTGCCTGCAGCAAAGGCGTGCACCCAGTGCCACGGGGGTGGAGTCTCACCTGGCTTCCTGGACTTTGCTGTCTTCGCCTCTGCATCTGTAGTTTTGAATATAGCCCACGGAGCAGTTGATTTGACTGAAATCAGGGTTGCAGACATTCAAGAAGTGAGGACGCAGGCGCCCTATGGAGACCTTGGCAATGTCTGTGAAGGACTGGCTGATGGCGCAGCCGAAGAGGAAGCAGCCCACCTGCTTGTAGAGGGCTGCCACGTAGGGATTCTGAATCGTCGAGCGGGACTTCTCCTTCAGGTAATAGATGCGGTAGAATTCCCCTGTGATGATCTGAAAGACAACAGAGAGGGAAGTGAGGCGGCATCAGGATCCATCAACAAAAGTGAGGCTGTAAGGATATTCAGTGACATAAGAAGATATTCAGTACATAGCTATAGGTTATAATCTAGAAAAATCCCAATTTTCTATTCAAGAAGTATATAAGACACCAATGTGCATGGGAGAAAAGATTGAAATACTAACACAGTCATTTTTTCCTTATATAAAAAGTCGTACATGGTCATATAGGACCTTTGTAGGAAGAAATATATGTAATCAAATACGGTCATATGTAAATATATAAAATATATATTAATATATATATATTAAGATATAGATATCTCTGTGTGTGTGTGTGTATCGGGTTGGCCAAACAGGGTTTTTCCATTATGGAAAAACCTGAATGAACTTTTTGGCCAAACTGATACACACACACACACACACACATTACCAAAGAGAGAGACAAATAAGGACTTAGCTATCGAGGAACCAAAATCATGATTAAGGGTGGCCATGGTGGCACTAGTGGTAAAGAACCAGACTGCCAATGCAGGTGACATAAGAGGCATGGGTTCGATCCCTGGGTTGGGAAGATCCCCTGGAGAAGAAAATGGCAGCCCACTCCAGTATCCTCACCTGGAGAATCCCATGGACAGAGGAGCCAGGGCTATAGTCCATAGGGTAGAACAGAGTTGCACACACCTGAAGCGACTCAGCACAGCATGGCAAGATGTCAGAGGGTCTGAGCAAATCTCCAGATTCTAGGACTGGGGGTCACGAATCACCAACCACGATCAAACTCTACACAGGGCCTTCGCCTGTACCACAATGGGCCCTGGCTGAGGTTTCTTCGGGAAAGGGTGAATGCTCCCTGACTTGGTTTTGGGTTTGAATCCAGGCTCTGTCACCTACCTGGTGTCCGTCTAAAATAACTTGAGCCTCTACAGAGGTAGTCAGAAACGTGGCAAGTGCTGGAAATGCCCTGGGTCACAGAAAGGGATTCTTTCATTTTACTCTTAAGAAGTAGGGCGTGATGAGAAGAGTACTGGCCTATAAACCAAGAAACTTTTACACAAGGCCCTTCAGAGTTTGTGAATTCCCAAGGGTGCCTGCATTGTCTCCTCCATCCTGAAAGACAGTGAGCAAGTCTGGGTTTTCATATCCTTCCTCCATCCCACTGTGTCTACTCTTTAATGTTTAGGGGAGGGAGATTCATAACTTCTTTAAAAAGAAAAAAAAAAAGAGCCAGCAACTATTGATTATGAACAGCATGTCAGTATTTATTTTTTATATACTTTATGACACCCCCTCAACTACCAGGAGATAGATTGAGACTCAGAGAGGAAAAGCACTCTAACTGAAGCTGCCTGATTCTACATGCAGGTAAAGAATGGTGGGGGCTTGGGGCAGGGAAGCGGGTCAGCTGACTCTCTGTAAGGTAGACACCTTAAATGCCTACACAGCTGAGGATAAGTTCTGCGCTGGTGATACACCACCCCTCAGCCTGCTGTCCTTGACTTAACTCCACAGCACAGCCCTGGCCACTTCCTGGTCACAACCACAGTGCCGGGACAACGATGTTCAACTCATCACTCACCACAAAGTCCCTTTCACACTTCCTCACAGGGAAGGCTGATGAGCCACACTTGCCCTTTCAGGGAACAGAGAGCATGTTCACAGCCACAAGGGAAGCAATAGACTGACACATCCGGGCACTCTTCTCATGGTCTTCCCTCATTCTTTTTTAGCTGGGGAAGGCATCCAGGCTGGGCATCTGATCCAAGTCCAGGGCTCCCAAGTCTGGAGGGGAGGATGGCCATGAAATGCCAGCTGGGCCCAGGGGCAAGCAGGTGCAGTCGTGAGAACAGCTACCAGTGCTGCTAACATTTATACAGTGATCCTGTGTTTATAAATGCTGGTGATTTCTCAGTGCCACCCTTTGGTTTCCTGGATCATATTGAATTTCCGAGATCATATGATTCCCTTAGAGAGATGGTCAATGGCCAGCCCCGTCTGGCATCCTGGCTTAGCCATTCTCTGGGAGAGCAGCAGGACTATCAGCTGAATGAATCAGTGAATGAAGGAGCAAGATGGTGGTCCACACGGTTGTTTTTATTGCAAAATTGGAAATGTCCTCTAAACATTACCAAGAGTCCTGTGACAACATGCTGCAGAGATTAAAATCTGAGAAGCCTAGCTAGTCATAAATGAAAGGGTCCATTATATATGGAAGAAACTGAAGTTCAAATTAACTCACATCTAAAGATTAGACCCAGGTGTTCTAATTCTCCACCCAGCATTCTTTCCTACCATTCATGGTCTAATTCCCCTTTTGAACCTGTTTATACTTTTACCCTGTGTAACCTTATGGGCTAACATGTTCCAGATGTTTATTACCACCATCACGTTCTCTCTTCCTTCTTCTTCTTTTTTTATAAATCATGCTCACTTGACTTTAGACATGGGGGGAGAAGCACTAAACTAGGAGTCAAGGGGCCAGAGTTCGAGTCCCTACTCACTGAGTGATCTGGGACAAGTCAGCTTCTCCATTTGCAAAATGAAGGCACTAGACTCCGTGATTAATTCCTTCATAACTGCAGTGACATTTATTCCCAGCTTTCCTGTGCTCCCTTCACCAGTAGCCTCTCATCAAAGCAAAGATAATAAGCAGCAGGAAAGGAAACGTACTTGTGAGATGACACAAGCCAAGAACGGAATCAAGACCCCATGCATAATTCCTGCCCTAGGATGGCTTCTGAGTTCCTTGAACCATCCACTGAAACAGATTAAGAAACTGTTTCTAAATGGGCATGTCTTGGGTGTGATTCCAATTTGATACTGAAAAAGAACACGTGGGTTCCCACTGCAGATCAGCATCTCTTACATCATTTTATGGTTGATTAATCCCAGGGGAGTCACCTCTCTGCTTCAGTCATCTCAGGGAGAAAGGGTTTGGTTACACCCCAAGGACAATCTTTAGCTCTCACATCCTTCATTCTGAAAGTTCAGTTTTCAATGCCACAGTTTTGCAAATAGCAAGCTGCTAAGTAAAATGCTTCCTCCTCTCACAGGAAGATAATGATATAAAGAGAACATCTGATGGCCCCTCAAATTCCCAATAACAACTCTAGTAATACTAGCAATCTTTTATATTTCTTTTGCAACTTACAGTTGCATTTAATCTGCAACCTGTAAGGACAATATACCCAGTTTACTGGTGGGAATACTAAGGCACTGAGAAATAGTGACTTATCTGAAGGATTTGAGGCTAGAAAGCTGACAGTTAAAAGTAGAGCCCAGATATTCCAACTCTCAAGTTCAAAGACCCACAAAAGACTACATCAAGATCGTTTTATTATTTCTGTTATTAAAAACAATTTCCACTATAGAATAGCAACTGTGTATTTTCAAGGACAGGATCAGGCTGAAGCCATTTAGCAGACATATGACTCCAGGACCACATGGCTTCTGGGGCAGCCCTGACAGATCTTGGAGTTAATGAGCAACAAATTATGTATTTTCTCCATCCCCTTGTACAGAAGGGTCGGGGAGTCGACAATACAGCCATAAATCATCATTATGAACTGGCCAGGTTTGGCTTCTTGTAATCCTAACCCTTAAAAGACCATTTAATGAAATTCGGGCTGCCCAAATACCTCACTTCTGCAGAAGAGACGAAGGCTTAAATTGTTCTCCGACACGTTACACACCTAACTCTGGAGTTCCAGATTTACTGCTTTCGGACTTTATTCATTACTCGCAATGTTTTTATTCCCGGGTAATAAAATAAGCTCTTCCCTCCCACCCCCTCCCCCTACAAAGGCTCTGTCCCCACTCGCACTCTGGCCCCTGGAGCCCTCATTTCTGCTTCAGTCAGCAAAGTTGTGATATGTAAATTTCAGCTGAGAAATGCCTTCAATGTCGATCCCTTTCTGAAACAGCAAGCAACAGATTCTGGGGGTGATGGCAGGCTGCCAGGCAAGCAGAAGAGAATTCTCCCCTACCTGCCTTTTAAAGCACTTGGCACAAAATCTGGAAACTAATAAAGTGGGAAAGCATTGCAATTAAGCTATGAGGGGACAGAAAGGGATCAATCAGTCCTCGCCAGAGAATGGCTGAGTTTGAGGGAAGTTGGCTCCAACTCTTAAGACAGCTCCTCTTCCTGTCTTTTCTGGTACACAAGAGCTCAACTGCCCACATATTCACAAATATTGAGCTGCTCTGGAGAGGAAATTTGGAAAAACATTAGGAGAGACATTTTGGAAAGGAGAGATTACACAGTGATGAAAGAAGCACTGACTTTTGGAGCCAGAAAAATCTTGATCTGCATATCCCATCTCTTACCATGAACCTAGAGAAGTGACTTCACCTCTCTGGGCTTAGGTCTCCTTATCTATGAAATAAGAGTAATATGTTGACAAGTACACACTGCTATATTTAAAACAACCAACAAGGACCTACTGTATAGCAACAGGAATTCTGCTCAATATTCTGTAATAACCTAAATGAGAAAAGAGTTTGAAAAAGAACTGATATGTGTATATGTATAACTGGATCACTTTTCGGTACATCTGAAACTAACGCAACACTGTTAATCAACTATACTCCAATATAAAACAAAAATTTTAAAGGGAAAAAAAGAAATTAAAAATTTAAAAAGGACTAAAATCTACCTGGCAAGATTGCCAGGGGAATCAAGAAGATGATATATCAAATATCTGGCACCTAGCGGAAAAGCTCTGCAAACAATAATGTTTTTTTTTTTTCCTTCCCTTGGAAAAAAAGAAACAAAAAATTAACACAGGCATACCATTTTATTGCACTTTGCAGATACTGTTGTGGTTGCTGGTCTTTACAAATTGAAGGTTTGTGACCACCCTGTATCAAGCAAGTCTATTGGCTTTTATTCCCCGCCCCCGACCCCCGACAGCATTTGCTCACTTCATGTCTATGTGTACTATGTTTTGAAATTTGTAATACTTTCAATATTTCTAATTTTTCATTGTTATTATATTTGTTACAATCAATGATCAGTGGTCATTTTTTAGCAATAAAGTATTTTTTAATTCAGGCATAAACATTGTTTCTTAGACATAATGCAATTGCACACTTAACAGATTACAGTTTAGTGTAAACGTAACTTTTACATGCCCTGGGAAACCAAAAACCCATGACTCACTTTATTGTAATATTCGCTTTATTGCAATGATCTGAAATGGAACGTGCAATAGCTCCAGGAAATGTCTATACTTGTATAAAACATCTTTTCCAAAATAGTTCTAAGAGATCCCTGGAAAAGAACATATCACACTAAAGAATTTGGAAGTACCACCTCTCCAGGGTAGAACCAGAAAAATATGAGTATGGAGATGTTGGGTTTTGACCATTTCACCTAGGATGTCTTTTTCAGGGGAACAAAGCAGAAAGAAAGTCTAAATTCCAGGCAGCAAGGGCTACCCTACTGCATTGTTCGTGTTATTTGTAACAGTCCACTATATAGATTATCCCAAGAAAAGCAAGGCTTTTGCACAGAGTCCTAACAATCCCTCTTACAGAGTCTGAGAACTCATCTTCTGCTGCCAAATTCGAAGGACAAACTTCCCTAATACTCTGATCTGCTTCAATGAGAATATCTGCATAGTCTGTAACAACTTACAAAACTTTCCCCTATCCACTGCATTACCTGCTTCTCACAACACCCTAAGAATTGCTAAATTATTCTCCACACTTTGTAAATGAGTGTGATGAAGGCCAGAGAGGCCACTGCATCACCCTTGGGGATAAGGTAGTGGACAGTGGCAGGGCACTTGCTGCAGCCTGGGCCTTCCATGCTCCGCCCAATGGCATCTAGCTGGCTTTCTCTTAGAAGCCCTAGCAGGTGGCAGGATGTCACCCTGTCAGGCACCTGAACATCCAGATCCCCATCAGCCACAGAGCACCAAGCTCGCCCTTCACATCCCAGCTCTGTGAATTAATGAACTTTTTTCAATCCAGAAGAGATTCATTTATTCAACAAGCACTGAATGATGGAGATTAATGAAGGAAGAATCATTTTTCTCACTTGATTTCTTAGTAAGGGAAAGGGAAATGTAACATATCGAAGTCCTGCTTCTAAGGATGGAGACAGAAGTGTTGCTCTATCTTCTTTGAGCTTTGCTCCATCTACTACAATGAAATGCAGTATCTTCAGTGACTAGAAATAATTGATGAGAAATTTAGTCTCCCATTCTTCTCCCACTCAGTTGTCTTTAACCTCTTGGTAGAAGATCAGTGCCTCATAGATCAGGAAAGGCAATGGGCACCCAAATCTGTCCCAAGGCCACCAGTGGAGTTTCTAGGCTTTATGGGTAGGTCTAGAATATGGACAGTAAAGAAGCCAGAGAGAGAGGTCACAGAAGCTATTTATGGTTGAAATCAACAGTGACCGCCCTAAGCCCTCAAGCTTTACAAAGGAGGCATTTTGAAAGATGAAGCAGTCTATTTTCCAAGAGCTTCCCTGGTGGTTCAGATGGTAAAGTGTCTACCCGCAATGCGGGAGACCTGGGTTCGATCCCTGGGTTGGGAAGATCTCCTGGAGAAGGAAATGGTAACCCACTCCAGTATTCTTGCCTGGAGAATCCCATGGACATTAGTCAGGCACTCAAAGGCATGAGTCTCCTAGATGATCAGCTCTGCCTATCCACGCAAGAGTTCTCTCTATAGCATTGCCTACTGCCCACTTCTCGCTCCTTTGACCTTGAATTTCCTACCATCCTTAATATCACCACTGTGCCTTTCTTCCTATTTCTCAAACACCTTTCTCTTTCCAGTGGCTCCTCTTCTGGGTGCTGTTAATAAATGTCCGTCTTCCTAGGGTTGTATCCTTGCCTTTTCTCTGTGACTTCACCTGTGAAAACGACCTTCAAAAGGGCATTTCTTTCACTCTCTAGTTTCAGCTCACCCTTTACCCCATCAGTCTTATTCCAACCTTCTGCCAAATCTTCCAACTAGTTATCAAACCAGTATTATCAGCACGTCCACCTGACCAAGTCACACTCATTCCAACTTCTGCCCCAAACCTCACTTCTCTTGCCTCTATTCCTACTCAAGATGCCACCAAACACAGAACTGCAAAGACAAGAAATCTTAGACCACACCCTCTCCTTTACCCCATTGTCATCCAATTCTGTTCATCCCATGTTTGCAAGGTGGGATGTCATATCCATCCTATTCTCTCTCTTCTCTTTGCATTACCACCATGGCAGTTCAGACCGCATCCTTAACCTTGGTTGAAAAGTTGGCCACGTGAGCTGAAAATACTTTCATCAATCTGTAGCCTATTAATGACAGTGAAAACTCCTCAGCACTCAAGGAGTTTCACAATCTTGCAATCATCTCTTCCTACCTTATCTTTGTCTTCTCCCTTATACTCTGTTTCTCTAGCTGAACAGGTCCATCTGCTTACATTTCCTGAAAAGGCCCTATTGTTTCAGTCTCGGTGAAGCCATCCCCTCTGTCTGGAACATCAGGATCTCTGATGAAAGTCTTACCTCTGCTTCAAAGTAGAGCTCAATGCCAGCTAGTGCACCAGGTTAAAGGGCTCCTTTACTCAAGAGTCTTGGGCAGCTGAGCTCTATGACTCTCAGACTCCTTATGTGTACAAAGGGAGATAATATGATCGCAGTAGCAAGAGCCCAAGGGTTGTTGTGATAATTAAATGGAGTGCTCCATGCATGATGATGATGATGATGAAGCCTTCACCAATGAAAACAACCTTCAGTGATCTTCCTATCAACTCCCACAGTACTTTATTTCTGCCTTAGACCGTCTACAGCAGAAGTCCCCAACCTCTAGGATCTAATGCCTGATGATTGGAGGTAGAGCTGATGTAATAATAGAAATAAAGTGCAAAATAAATGTATTGTGCTCAAGTCATCCCAAAACTATCCCTCCCCCCCCACACCCTGGTGGGTGGAAAAATTGACTTCCACAAAACCCGTCCCTGGTGCCAAAAAGGTTGGGGACTGCTAGTTTACAGCATTTCTCTTGTTTTGTCCTTGAAGCTCTCACCTCTCTGGGGCTTACTCTCCTTCTCTGCCCTATCTTCTAGCTGCCTGACCAGTTCTTTAGTCTCCCGGAGGATCTAATAGTACAGTCAGTCATGTACTTGGCCTGTTTCATAAGCTCCAAGGACAGTATCTGTGTCTTGTATCTCAGCTTCTAGGCTAAAGGGAAGCCTAGAAGCTGCCTGTATGTTCTAAGGAAGGTCTCACTCAAAGAGGCTTTCACTTTCTGAACAACTACTTCCTACACAACACTATCCCAGGGACTTCCCCAGTGGTCCAGTGGTTAAGACTTTGCACATCCAGTGCATGGACTGCAGGTTCAATCCCTGGTCGGGGAATTAAAATCCCACATGCTGCACAACAAGGCCAAAAAACAAATAAATAATTAAAATAAAAAGAGAGTAAGAACTAAATTAAAATCTATTTTAAAACAAACAAAAAATTTGTTTTTTAAAAAAGGAAAACCCACTATCCCACACTGTCAGTCTTGGGCAATCATCTGCCCAGTGGCCTAGCTGTTTTGTCCTCCTCCATACAAAGAGCTCTTTAAAACCAGGAAGTACAGATTTTCTAGCTCACTAAATACAGAGCACTCTGCATAGCCCCAAGCACACAGTGGGTCTTCAATGTCAGCTCCTGTGCTGGGTTTTGAAGCCAGACAGACCTGGGTATCAATTCCTGCTCCCTGTTCACCAAGCAGAATGACCTCACACTGGCCACACTCCCCTTGTAAACCTTAGGACCCTCCCTCATTAGTAAAATGGGGTCAATAATACCTATCCCCTGCAGATGCTGAAGAGGACTTAAGATAAGGCATATTAGTTTCCAGCCCACTAGATAGTGGGTCAATGGTGTCTAATCCTCTATCCCATCCCCTAACACTGACTCACATGAACAGATTGCCCAGCCTCCTAAGAATTGTCACTTAAAGTGGAGAATATCATCACCCTCATATTAGATCGGAGAAGGCAATGGCACCCCACTCCAGTACTCTTGCCTGGAAAATCCTGTCGACAGAGGAACCTGGTGGGCTGCAGTCCATGGGGTCGCTAGAGTCAGACACGACTGAGCGACTTCACTTTCACTTTTCACTTTTATGCATTGGAGAAGGAAATGCCACCCCACTCCAGTGTTCTTGCCTGGAGAATCCCAGGGACGGCGGAGCCTGGTGGGCTGCCGTCTCTGGGGTCGCACAGAGTCGGACATGACTGAAGCAACTTAGCAGCAGTAGCGTATTAGATAGATTTTCCAAATAGTCCTGAATCCCTAAGAATGATAGTAACTAAGGAAAAATTGCTACAGTGTGTGTGTGTGTTG
>NW_011494941.1:1152885-1159646 GCF_000754665.1 Bison bison bison
CCCAGGTCTCCCACATTGCAGGCAGTAAGGAGGTCTGAAGAACTCTGTAGCCCTCTGATCAGGGATGACACAGTTGAAGGATTAACGTGATCATTCTCTGTTGGTGGTCTTGGTAATTGCACAGATATAGTGGATTGTAAACTGGGGGAACTGGGTCTCCCACCAAGGCACCGCTCGGCCAGCCTGACTTCACATTTTTTTTCAGAGTTGAAGACTCGACTAACCTTTAATGAGGAGGCGGTCTTGGGGAACCTTGTTTTCTTGGCAGTGCTCTCTCAGATAAAAGGAGATGGGGGGTGGGGAGGAAGTAATGAAGTCCAGATGTGGGCAAACCGAAGCCTGATCCTGAATAAACAAGTTTTGGAGGTATAAGTTCTTCTTCTTGTCTCTCCAGCCAGAAATGTGCATGTGGTACAGAGCAGGCTCCCACGTGCATCAGAGGCCATCATCCAGATTTTAGGGAGACAAACAGGACACATGTCCCTGCTCGCCTAGGTCCTCTAACATCTTTTGACCTAATGCTTGTCGGTTTCTGCTCGAAATGTACGGCCTCCTCTATGATTTTCACAATCATATATATTGAGTACCCAAGTTTGTGCCTTATGCTGCAATATAAAATCAAAATCAGACCAATCCCTACTCTAGCAGAATCACCAGGAATAGTCAAGTAAACAGACATGCTAGTTCAATACAGTTACCGCAAAGACAGAGGTGGGCCCAGGGACCTCTGGGATCTTTGGAAGGTGGGGGAGGAGGCAGTCAAGGAATGCTTCCTGGAGAAGGCGACATTGGCTTGGTGTTTATTTAAGCACCTACCACATGCAAGAGGGAAAGATCTGATCTCTGCCTTGCAAGAACCTATTATCTAGCTAGGGAGATGAAAAACGGACACAAATCACATTGCAGGGTGATATATATTGAAGGTGCTATCTGTCTGCTAGAGATGGGGCAGCTTCGGGCAGTTTAGTGACAAGAGACAACACACAGCTTGTTAGGCGAAGGTTCAATCCTGGATCACCAGCACCTGCCATGCCCTGTGGGCTTAATAAGTAATTGTGGAAGGGAAGCAGGCTTTAGAAGGCAGCAATGGTCTCATTTCAAAAAGCCTTGCCCTAGAATCAGAGGACTCCTGGTCTGGCCCTGCCACTCACTAATTACGGGAAAGTCACTTCATTTCTTGATCTCCAGTTCCCTTAGCCATACCAATCCACCCCTGAGAATCATAGAATCACTACTAAGCGCAGACAAGAGAATGTGCACATGAAGGGCACTTTGTAAACTGTACAACACTATAGAGATGAAAAGGCCACTTCTCACTGATAACACATATAACGTCAGTTGATTTGACTCCCAGAACTAGCCTATGCAGTTGGTGAACTATTGTCACCAATTTACAGTAAACGTAGGTATAGTTCTTTTCCACAGGGGTCAATGCCTTGACAGAAGTTGAAGGACACGTCACAGAATGAAGAAGCTCAGAAGTTTTAGGCCACGAGCCTCAATCAAAGCCAAAATCTGAGCTTTTTCTCTAGTTAGGAATGTCATAACAGAGGTTCAAAATGGATGGGATGTGAGGAAAAGGAGCATTTTTATGGCCAGAGGGAGAAGTGGATTCACTCATGACTCACCAAACTTCAACTCCCAGATATTAAGAATCTTTATTAAACCCCTTTCAGGGTCTGACCAAAGCAAGCACTTGAGCCCATGTTTATTTAAAAGGAATACTAAGCATTTTTTCCATATTAAAATCTTTGCACATAATTCTTTGCACAGCATGGTGCAAGGCAATTGGAGAGAAGGCTAGATAAAAGATGATATTTACTGTTTTTGCTCCTAATCTCACTGCTGCTAGAGTCATTAAACCCTTAGGAGGCAGGGATAGGAACCACTGCCTTGTGGATTTGGAAGGAATTCCTATTATGCTATAATTTCAAAATCTAAGATACATCTGAAAAAGAGGTCAAAATGACCCGATTTTTCCACGTCTCCTGCCATAGAAAGGTGTCTGCTTTGTCTATAACTTCTGAAATTTGCATCTTGAAACCCCACTGGTGTGCCATTCCTTTGTTGTGGGGACTGTTCAGACTGGAGCAGGGGCACCCAGATCAGTCAAGGCTTCTCTTGTTGTTTTAAACAAACCTGACATTTGGCGGGAGGAGGCCAGGGCAGCAAGTAGCAGGCTGATTAGATTTCCAGCTCCGGGTCCCCCTTCACCCTCCCTGACTGTCATTCACGCCCTCTGATCAGAAGCAGATTCTGCATGGAGCCAGCCAGGCTCTCTGGCCAGTCACAACGGGAGAGAGGGTTGTTGTTGTTGAATTCAAGTTGTATAGCTTTTCCAGAATTGACCATATGTATTAATGGAAATTATTCACTTTTCCTCCGAGGTCTTTGCTTTTCCTCTTGTTCATGATTACTCTGGTTCTTAATGACAGGTAAGCGGGTGAGCATACCTCATTAGGAGCCCACATCTCACGCCTCCAGCTGAAATGCAGGGGCAGCTGGATCAGGAGGCTAAAGTTTTTTTGCAAAGAGTATTGGCACGAGAGTCAAGAGACCTGAGTTCTCATGAATAAACTACAAGGGAAGAGCGGGAGATGTGATGAATCCAAAGGCTGGAGGGCCTTTCCTAATTCTACTTCTGCCAAGTAAAAGGTCTTGACTAAGTCACTTCATCATTATTTTTTTTACTTCTTCATTTTTTGATGCTGTTTACTCACAATAAAAACAGTGAACGTTTGCTGAATATACTGCCTGTGTCAGGCACTGAGTTGCTTTCCACATATTAGCTCATTTATTTCGGAAAACCTTCATAAGTAGACATAGTATCTCCATTTCATAGATGAGAGCAAGGAGGCTTACTAATTTTCTACACGTTCCATAGCAGAGGAGCTTGGAGGTAAACCAGAGCCCACACTTTTAACCCCATGTGAAACTGAGACACCGGAAAACTGTGTGTGTGTGTGTGTGTGTGTGTGCGTGTGTGCATGTGTGTGTGTGTTGGGAGGGTGCAAAAGGCTTGAATACGGCCCCAGGTTTCCAGGACATAACAGTAGCACCTGACAAAGGACAGCTTTCTCAGAACCAAAGGGAAGCACCATCCAGACCTATGCTGCTGGCACTGTGAGGGTGGGGGAAATGTCCTCGAAGCCCATCCCATAACATCCCACCCCACAGCCAAGGCCCAGTGCATGACTCTTTCAGGGGAATCTGGGAGGTCAGGGAGCATTTTAATTAAAACTTCCACATGACACAAGGAGAGAAGCCAGCCACAACCAAGCTCTTCAAAGCAGGTTTTCTTAGTGAGGAAGGAAGAAGCGAGGACCCAGAAGAAGCGACATGAGCACCCTGGATCCTCCTAGCCCACTGCAGCTAAGGATGTCCCCCCCCAGGTGAGAAATCAAACAGTACTCTCATTTTACAGATGAGGAAAATGAGGCCTAGAAAACCCAGGTGGCAGTGGTTTAGTTGCTAAATCACGTCCAACTCTTGTGACCCCATGGACTGTATGTAGTTCACCAGGCTTCTCTGTCCATGGAAATTTCTCAAGCAAGAATACTGGAGTGGGTAGCCATTTCCTTCTCTGGGGTTCTTCCTGACCCAGGGATGGAACCGGGGTCTCCTGCACTGTAGGCAGGTTCTTTACTGACTGAGCCACCAGGGCAGCCCAGGGATTTACCTAATTCACATACTTCAGGGGGCCCCAGGTCTCTCTCCCTGGTGCCGTGCCCAGGAGCAGCCCACTAGGCAGGCCACTAATAACTGCACGTAAAGAGAGCAGAGACCACAGACCATCCCTGTGAATGTGATATTCTTACCTCAACAGCTCCCGAGTTAGAGCCAGCTTCTAAAAGGATTCAATTTAACTGAGCGTCCAAGTGTCAAAACACCTGTTCAAACCTGAGCGCCAGATACCGTGTTAAGTATTCACCTTCCATTACAAACGTTTTTTCCAGGCAAAGCCATTCTTCCTAAAGAACTCAACCCCAACTGTAACTCTGGAGCAGAGAGTAAAATTAGATTTTGTATTTCTCAGCCTCTGAACACAAAGCTCCTTGTCCACCTTTACCACGCTTGCAAATGGACTGTTTTTCTTTTAAAGGTTGGAAAGAATTCTACTTGCCTCCCTGCCCCCTCCCCAATGTCAAACTGTTGATTGTGTGCCTGGTTTACGATGTTATTAAAAAACAAAGAGGGGTCTCAAAGTTTATAACCCACCCCCAGAGTGGGGAAGTCAAAAGAAAAACTTCATGGAGTGCACTCCGTGGACCATCAGCTGTTCATATTTGATGCAGAGAAGGCAAGAGTAGCTAACCGCCTATCCCACCGAGCACTTGAATAGGACAGCCAACCACCTGTCCACAATCAAGTCAGCAACATGGACAGAGGGCTTTGGAATAAACCAGGTTTAGGCTTGAACCCCAATTTTTACTTGCTTTTGACTTTGAGATATCACTGAACTCCTCTGAGCTTCCGCTTTTCCATTTGAATGATGGGAACACTAAGCCCCTATTTTACATGCAGTGTTGCAGTGTTCTTAATATTGGGCTTCCCTGGAGGCTCAGAGAGTAAAGAATCCACCTGCAATGCAGGAGACTCCGGTTCAATTCCTGGGTCAGGAAGATCTGCCGGAGAAGGGATAGGCTACCCACTCCAATATTCTTGGGCTTTCCTGGTGACTCAGCTGGTAAAGAATCTGCTTGCAAGGTGAGAGAACTGGGTTGGGAAGATCCCCTGGAGAAGGGAAAGGCTACCCACTCCGGTATTCTGGCCCGGAGAAGTCCATTAACTTTCTCCCTTCTTGGCTTGCTAATATAGGCCAAAGATAAGCTTCCATGATTGGATTAACACAAAGATGACTTAGAATCTAGAAGAGAGAATTTTTTATCTTGGTGAACGTGATACTTAGCCCTTTGCCCATGTTGCTGGGGTTCAAGGACAAAGAAAAAACTGAAAATAGCAGATATGTGGAATGGATGTCTGTGAAAACGTATGAACTACAAATTATAAGACTGGATTCCCTCACTCGTCCCCTCCCCTGCTCTAAATGGACACATCTAAAACAAAGCTGTGATCTAAGTACAGCCCAGATAGACGACACCCCAATTCCCACATGGCTACCATTGCTCAAAATAATTCTGGACCTTGTCAAGCTGGTAGCACATTTTTGCACCTGCAGTGAGGGCTTCATCCTCTAAGGGAAGATCTGGATATAAGTCTAGACTTTACCCCTGGGTATGAGCGACCTGGTCAGCAATTAAGAGTTTATCAAGTACTTCAATATTCATGATCTCTTTTATTCCTCACTGCAAAGCTTTGAAGCAAGATGGTCACCCTTGGTTTTAACTATGTACAAGCTTGGCAGTGGAGGGCCAGGTCTAGAACCTAGGTCTTTGGACTGCAAGTCTCATTTACCAGGTGAGAGATTAACAATAGGCCAGATCATGCCAGCGGCATTATCACTGTCAGAGCAGCAGCACAATCGTGTGGAAAAAAAATATAGAAAATGCCCAAGATATTCAGTAAGGCATTTCTCCTGTCCTCTGGGGCTCAGATTTACAACATGGCGGCTCAGAGCTCAGACTCTGGAGTAAGGGACGTGCACGAATGCTCAGTCACTCAGTCGTGTCCAACTCTTCGTGAGCTCACGGACTGTAGCCTTGTGTCTCTTGGTCCATGAGATTCTCCAGGCAAGAATACTGGAGTGGGTTGTCGTGACCTCCTCCAGAGGATCTTCCTGACTCAGGGATCAAACCCTCATCTCTTATATCTTCTGCATTGGCAGCCGGGGTCTTTACCACTAGCACCACCTGGGAAGCCTGGGGTAAGGAAGACAACTAGGTCTAAACCCCAACTCTATCATTCATGAACCAAGTGACCTTAGGCAAATTATTTTTACTCTGCGGACCTCCGTTTCTTAATTTGTAGAAGAAAGATAAGGACAATATCTACACTTTGACTATTGTAGAGATAATGTATGCAAAGTATTTTAGAAGGTTGCTTAGCATACTTTTATAATATTTACAGTGCATATGTATTTTTTTATTTTAAAGTATTAAGTTGGACAAAAATCTCTTTTGGGTTTTGAATAGCCCAAATGAACTTTTTGGCCAACCCAATACTTTTAGTAATAGTAGTAACTGCATGAAATAGTGTTAATCAAGTGAAATTCTACTTGATCTTCTAAACCTCTGCTATATCAGATAGACCATGATGTGCTACCAGGGAATCAGACAGGTTGCCCATTGAAGTCTGGGCGCTTACCGCGAGGATGGCAATAACAATCCCCACAGCGGTGAGCACAGCGTCGTTGATTGTCTCCCCAGTTTTCTGTGGATACTTGATGCTCTCGTCGTTGCAGTAAAAGCCCCGGTGGTAAGGCTTGATGGTGCTCGTCTCGATGATGATGAAAGGCAGGCCGGCTGGTCAAGATGGAACCATCATCACCATGTACAGGGGAGAAAACGAAACAGGGAAAACATCAGTGCAAAGGGGCCAAAGAAGAAGCAAACACCACCCCAGATAGCAGCATCGATAGTGACATCGATTCCTTGCCTTTGTAGTGACCCATGGCACCCCACTCCAATACTCTTGCCTGGAAAATCCCATGGACGGAGGAGCCTGGTTGGCTGCAGTCCATGGGGTCGCGAAGAGTTGGACACGACAGAGTGACTTCACTTTCACTTTTCCCTTTCATGCATTGGAGAAGGAAATGGCAACCCACTCCAGTGTTCTTGCCTGGAGAATCCCAGGGACGGCAG
>NW_011494941.1:1159746-1178901 GCF_000754665.1 Bison bison bison
CTATGGGGTCATACAGAGTCGGACACGACTGAAGCGACTTAGCAGCAGCAGCAGCACAGCCTTCTCTGGGGCTTCCCAGGTGGCTCAGTGGTAAAGAATCCGACTATAGTGCAGGAGAGACAGGATTCCATCCCTGGGTTGGAACGATCCCCTGGAGAAGGAAATGGCAACCCACTCCAGGATTCTTGCGTGGGAAATCCCATAGATAGAGAAGCCTGGCGGGCTACAGTCCATGGGTCGCAAAAGAGTCAGACAAGACTGACTAAGTGACGAAACAACAACAAAGCCTTCTCCACATGCAACCCCTTTCTGCCTTCGCTCATGACTAAGAGATGTAGCATGAGCCTCTTGTCTTGACCAAGAGCACAGAGGGAGACAGTGCAAGCACCAGGCAGGAGCTTTTCCACTATTCTACGTCATCCTGCTAAAGTCAAAGCACGATTTGTAACTATCACTAACAAAGTTCCAAATCTAATGAGGTCTCATGATGCCTCCAAGTGCCTTCCTCTCTTAAGCCAACCATTTCCCTTTTGAAAAGCTCACCTCAAGGCACTCAGGCATGGAATTCTGAAAACCCTGGAGTAAGATAATTTGAATTTGAACCCCCAGATCCACCACTTCCTAGCAATGAGGCTTCTGCTTCCTTCTCCATCTTCCTGAGCCTTAGTTTCCTCACAAATGAGTTGTACTAATGCCTAAAGGGGATCAAAGCATTCAAAACTCCTAGCAGAGTGCTGGCACACAGAAGCTACTCAGCGAACAGCATTTCCAATTCTTTTCTTTCACTGTTCAACAAGACATTGACAAGACTGAACAGAGCTGAGCTGGGCCCTGCTGCCTGCAGACCTGGAGCGGAGCCCAAGGGCATCAGGAGCACCGCGAGGCACTCTCGCAGCTGCTGCGAGTTTATCAGCGTCCAGTTCAGATGCCATTTTCTTAAAGGTCATGGAAAATAGATTTCATCACCTGCCAGGAAAGGCCCTTATAAGCCTGAAGCAAAAAGTGAAGGCCCACAATCTCTTTTGCTTGGACCAGGCAGCAGCCTCCAAATTGGTCTCCTGGCCTTCTGTGCCTCTTACATATATCCACCTGTTTACTTCCTGGGCATGAGCATGTCATGGCCACGCTCAAGGTTTGTCAATGGTTCCCCACCACGCAGGACAAGATGACGTCCCTAAGTCCAACCTCTGGAGTTCCCACAACCCGAACCTCCTTGACACACACTCCAACCAAATGACACAGGACCTCTGTCTTGGTTCGTGCTCTCCTCTTAAGCTTGAAAGACACTTCCTCCCCTACCTCCAAGTTCAACACCAAGCCCCATTGCCACCTCACCAAGATGAGGAAAAGGTAAAATAGAAGTGAAAGGTGAGCCACTGAATGTCAAGACTAAGGAAGACCGTGAAAAATATCTGGCCAATGATAATAGCCACTGCTGATGTGCGCCAACAATGTAGAAGACACTTTGCATCCATTTTTGCATTGAGCCCTCTAATGACCCTGAGTGGTCATTTTAAAATCATATAAGCACTGCTATCCCTCATCTCCCAGTAGAGAAAAGAGAGGCTCAGAATGACTGTTTAGCTCACTCAGAGTCTCTTAGTCTACCTCCAAAGTGCCCGAATCCCCAGTTTAACTTTACAAATTGGTTTCATCCATATAGGAATTTCATTAGTGGGGGGAAAAATGTGATAAGCAGCCATTTAAAAGATAAGATTCCATTTTCATGTTTTTCCAAAAGAATTAAGCTCATGTCATGTTACTCAAAGGCCCAGACTGCCTTAAAAAAAAAAAAAAAAAAAAAGCAATGTACCATGAACTCCACAGTTTTTCAATGACTTTAGTCCAGGCCAGCAGTGATAAAAATGCTCACTTTCTAAAAAGTGTATTTATGTATCACTGTGCATACACACATGGATTTATTTGGTTTTATTCTTTGGATTTATTTGAATTCTACGGCTATTTATTTTGTGACCCCTAACTGCTTCCTGCTAGAACAACAATTTACTTTATCAAATTCATACTGGTGCTTTGAAAAGAAAGCCCAGCCACACACCACAGCATTGTGCCTGACCTTCAGAAAGTAAACACAGAGGGGCCCTGGAAGGCAATCACCAGCAGCTCTTGAAATTCTGTCTCTGCAAGGACGGAGAAAAGGAGGAGGAAGGGGAGACAGTGAATGCGTGTTCTGGCTTAGTGGTGGCAAGTGCAGTTAGCTGGTCCTCTTGGGTTGGGGGCTAGGAGACAGAAGATATCCTGTGGGCCGGAGCCATCTTCATTCCACTGCCTGAACACTTTGAAATGTGGCCAAGTTGGCTATGAAAAGGAGCTGCGAAGCCAGCAGTATGATATTAATAGTCCGTTTTTAAAGTTCCACACATCGTGATCAGCCCTGTTAGCTTCGCATCTGAGCCCGACCGCAGCCTCTGTGGTGCCGAGGAGCCAAAGCGTTGCTAATAAACTCAGGAAGGGAACAGACCCCCAGTTCCTTACATTTGTGCTCCGCTTTTAGGCCTCCAGCTTCTATTTTTAATAGTGTTCACATGATAGGCCTGTAAAACATATGTTTCTAAGGACAATAAAACACATATAAAGGAGCTGTGGAGTCAGACTGAACTTGGTTAATGATTTCAACTCTGCTCGCCCCTACTTGAGCAAGTTACTTCCCATCTCACGACCCCCTTCTCATCTGCTCAATGGGAAAAATGAAGACTTGCTTTGAGATTGATGGGATGGTATAATACATAAATGTATTCACTCACTCATTCAACAAATATTTACTGAGTCTCAAATATGCCTATGAAGTACAAGGAATACAGAAATGACATAAGTCCTGCCCTCAGGAAGCTTATAGTCAAGTAGGGGAAGATATAGATCATGGAATGAAATCAGTACAGGGAGTTGTTTTAGTTGGAAAAAACCAGGCAAGAGCATGGGGAAGGGTCAGCGCAGAGTCTGGTGCACATTGTGGACACTCAAAAATTCTGTAAGGAAGAAGGAAGGGAAAGTCCCACAGAGAAGGTTAGGAAAGAAAATCTGTCTAGTCAGTTCTTCTGCACTCAGCCTGGGAGCCATCCAAGCCCTCTTCCTTCCTTCCTAGTCCAAGGCTTGGGGAGGGTTTCCGGTTCCAATAATATGGATGATGACCACAAGCAGACAAGAAGTTGGATCTGAATACGGTTCATTTTATTTTCTTGAAAGGCATGGAGACAGCATTGAGAAAACCCAATGGCCTTTTCTGTCTCCCCTACAGACTTGTGGCATGATTGGGGGTGATGCCAGTCGAGTCTTGACTTGGCTCCAGGAAAAGAATAACCTCAGATTCCCTTCGGTTGATGGGAAAAGCATAAATATGTCTCCCTCAATGGGGCAGCCAGTCCTCAAGTGACATAATGCCTTGCCTCTCCAGGACACAGAGATGAGGCCATTCTAATCCAAAGCAGGATTTCCATTTCCAATGTTGGCACTATCTTTATTACCAATCACTATATTTCCTGACTGTTTCATTTCAAGAAAATTCCTAGTGATAGGTACTGGAAATTGAGGTGACAGTACATCAAAGTACCTGGCCTCAAGAAGCTCATGGTGTTGTAAAAAAGTCAAGAAAACAAGTGCACTAAAATATTTTTACAGTGTGAGGACCGACAGATGTAGAAAGTACAATGAATGCACAAAAGAGCACTCTACAGGGGACACTAAAGATGGTCCAGAGGGGAGGTTTAATTTGACACTCATGTGAGTAGGTTTCTGGGATCCTAATGCAGGCATAGGAGAAGGCAATGGCACCCCACTCCAGTACTCTTGCCTGGAAAATCCCATGGACGGAAGAGCTTGGTGGGCTGCAATCCATGGGGTCGATAGGAGTCGGGCACGACTGAGCGACTTCACTTTCACTTTTCACTTTCATGCCTTGGAGAAGGAAATGGCACCCCACTCCAGTATTCTTGCCTGGAGAATCCCGGGGACAGAGGAGCCTAGTGGGCTGCCGTCTATGGGGTCACACAGAGTCGGATACGACTGAAGTGACTTAGCAGCAGCAGCAGCAATGCAGGCATGCATGCTAAGCCGCTTCAGTCATGTTCAACTCTGTGCGACCCCATGGACAGCAGCCCACCAGGCTCCTTTATCCATGGAATTCTCTAGGCAAGAATACTGGAGTGGGTTTCCATTTCCTTCTCCCTGGAGTCCTAAATACACTCATAAAAACAGTGTAGCTTAGGGATTGCAATAGGGCTTCCTAGGTGGCACTAGTGGTAAAGAATCTGTCTACCAATGCAGAAGACTCAAGAGACACAGGCTCCATCCCTAGGTCAGGAAAAATCCTCTGGAGGAGGAAATGGTAACCCAAGCCAGTATTCTTGCCTGGAAAATCCCACGCCATGGACAGAGGGGCCTGGGAGGGCTACAGTCCCTGGGGTCACAAAGAGTCAGATACAACTAAGCAACTGAGCACAGAGCACAGGGACCACAATAGGCTATCAACAAAATGAGGCTCACTGCTATGATGAAAATACAATTTTAAATCTGGCCACAGAGGTGGGAGAGATACCCAAGGTACAGAAGACCCCCACATAAACTGGCAAGTCAGACAAACCTGTGGCCTGTTCTGTTCTCAGCACTGATGGAACTACTGAGTTGGAGCCCCAGCCTTCCAGTGGCCCAAAGGCCAACAGGAGAAGCAGTCATAAACGTTAACACATTAAGTCACCCTAAGGTTCAAAAGGATTAAAGTGACTTACCAGAGTCACTGGGTCAGAAAAGCTGTGGAGGTGGATGGGATCAAATGCTCTGACTCCTGGGCACATTCTAAAGTAAATGAGTCACTTAAAATAGAAGGAAGCACCTATGAGTATTAATAATTAATTGAAGCTCAGCAAATCTCATGATCTTTGAAGAAAGAAAGTGCTTTGTTTGGAACAGTCAAGGCAACAGCACTGGCTCCTGTTCCCTGAACATTTACCGTGTACTATACACATTAGTGTCTAATATTATTAAAACTCTGAGGCCAATATCCTGGAATTAAATTTATCTATACTGAAAGGTACATTATAAGCTTTTTGCAAAGAAAAACGAAAATGTAAGTGAACACACACACACACACACACACACCCCCCATCTGGTGATTCTAAGACCTCGGACTCAAGCATTTCTCCTTCTTTTAATCAAGGATCAATTAACTTCCTAAACCTCCAGGGACCTCTTGGGATGTGTAGGCTGCAGGGGAGGTGAAATACGAACTCACTGACAAACACTTAATGGGCAGAAAATCAAAGCATGAAGAAAAGCCCCTGTGTTGGGTTCAGCCTTTGAAAGTTCTTGGGCTTTGAAAAACTAACACTTGGGCAGGTTGGGCGGTTTGGGGGTGGGGTGTAAAAAAACATGGGATAAGTTTTCGTGGCCCACCCATTGATAAAGTCATGTGGGAAGTGTTACCAAAGTGACCCAACCCCAGAGCCCTGCTCCCTCCAGCCACAGCTTCAAGTTTGTGCAAAATTAAACACAGCCTCCTGTTCTCAAAGTGATTTTTAGAAAGCATTTGTGAAGGTAGGAGAAGAGTAGGGTGGGAGAGTGAATGAGAAATTTTTGCACTTTTGCATGACCAAAATCAGATCATCAGGGAGAGATTTTCCCATCATTCCTGTAGGCCTTTTCCAGAACTGTCCAACTTTCCACTTCACCCAAACTGTAGTTACCCTAAAATGAGCCAAGTCTAGCATTCAGCTAATACCTGCAGAAAGCCTACATATCTACTCACAAAATAATATTGGATAAAGAGCCCATGTGCAGTCTAGTTTAATGATTCTGTGACAGGAATTTATACATTTTAGCTAGGGTATAGAGTTCTATCAATTTTACTGTTTTATTCCCTTTGCAAATGGAAAATTAAGGCTCAGAAAGGTTAAGAAGCCCATCTGAAGTCAAAGTGAGCAAATGGCACCAATTCAGACCAGTATAGAAGTAGAGCTCAACAGGGGACTTCCAGTGGCAAAGAATCCACCTGCCAACTCAGGGGACACAGGATGGATCCCTGACCCTGGAGTTAAGATCCCACACGCCACGGGGCAACAAAGACTGTGTGTCCCAACTACTGAGCCCGTGTGCTCTGGAGCCTGCAAGCCCCAACGAGAGAGAAGCCCACACACCACAGAGGAAGATCCTGCTGCTACTAAGACCAATGCAGCCAAAAATAAATAAATATTAAGAAAAAGAAAGAAAAATACAGATGGACCACACCGGGTTTCTGATTCCAAAGAGTTTAGAATCTAATTAGGAATTCATGTATTTTAATCTCCACAACAGCTCTGAAAAGTTAAAGGCTCTTATTTTCATTTTTACCCAACAGAAAATTGAAGCCAGAACTTTCATAACATGGCCAAGGTTCCCAAGTGAGTCAACTGGTCACTGGGATTTGAACTCAGGTCTGTCTTTCTTTTGGCTTATGTTTTCTTACTCCATGACCTGACCCTCCCTTTCTTTATAAATGTCTTCCCTGTTAAAATATGACCAACTGATTTTTTTTTTAATCACTTAAGGCCAGAATGGTCAACCCAACTACTACTTAGAGGTTCAAAATACAAATATTTATGTTGCTTGTAAGTGACAGGGTTTCTATTTAAAGTAATTAATTGCTACTGGTCTTAGAAGTGTGCAAACTTTCTTTGGTTTACGATATTTGTCCAGATTTTTAGACTGGACACAATCCAGATGAGACAAAACTAAGTTTACTATGAAGGCGTTTCCCACCTTTGAAAGAGGCTGCCATGAAAAACACTTGCTGTTGGCTGGTGTGAACATTCAGCATTCTGGTCTAGAGGTTCTCTTTGACAAATGCTCAATTCTTTGGTCCTGGAAAGCTCAGGCCTTTTTTTTTTTTTTTTTTTTTTTCACAAAAAGAAGATTGTCAGAACCCAAAGCAACCACATGGTAGAAATTAAGAAAGGAATGGCAGGTCCAGCCCTGGCTCCTGGGTTCCTTGAGTCTAAATCCTGGGTCCTCAATTGGATTCCACAAGCACATATGGACAGTTCCTGAGCACTGGGCACGGTGTGAGGTGCTCAGCACACAACCTAGAGCACCGTGTTGGGTTCCTTAACTTCAGAAAGTCTCAGGTTCCGTGACAAAGAGACACCTGACTTAGTCTATTTGTGTGTATGAAAAATGACTTTGAATGGTCTTTCTAATTTGAAAGTGCTTAAAGTATTATAAAAGCATTTTATCCTTTAGAATAAATAATAGCCACCTTAAAGTCTCAGCTCTGGCAGTTTTGGCTTTTGCAGTTGGAATTTTAAAGGGCTGCCATATCCACCAAGAAGTAAAAAACAGGTCATCCAATAGTCAGTGATTTATGCCTTTCACTGAGAGAATTCCAGACCTCTTTTGTTGCCATTATATATTTCACAAATGGGATACTTTATTTCTATTACTACACAAAGGACTTATGATTCCTCTCCTCCAGGTAAAAATAAGTCAAGACCTCCTTTCTCTCTTTTGATGCCTCTTTAAATAAGAGTGGGAGTCCATGTACACTCATTGGGCACTTATTGTGTGCCAGGAGGTTTGGATATATCAACTAATTTAACTCTCAAAACAATCCTCTAAATTATCAGTTAATTACCAAAGCACAGAAGATTATAATTTGCCTCAGTGTCCACTTTGCTAATAAGAGGTGTAACCAGAGTATGTAATCAAATACTCTGACTCTAAAGTTCATTCAGAGATGGGGCCAGTGAGCCTGCCCTTCTTAAGTACACCTAAACTCTGTCTATAGAGATGATTCGCAAAGCTACAAAGCTCTGGAAAGTGGAGGTTGACCTTAAACAAGGATTAAAAAGTAAAGCCTTAGATGTTGAGATGCATTTGTACAGATCCAGCTACTCTCAGTCTCTCTTATGAGCCAGAGATGTTCATTTGCAATATACTGCCCAGAACTAGGACATGGTAAGAATCACATGTGTGGTTTCACAGTTCTTAGGTAAATGATCACCTCTGATCTTCCTGACAATTCTGGAAAGTAATGTTTTTAACATCTGGATTAAACTATCACTGGCAAACTCTGATTCAAGACCTGAATATGTTTTCTACAAAGGAGCCACTTAGCCACGTAACCCACTCTGGCAGAGTTACTTTTTTCCAATTAAACCAGAAATTTTGGAATCAGGCAGACAGGATTCTACTTCTATCACCTGTCATGCTTACTGTATGACCTTGGGCATGTCACTTGACCTCTTTGAACTCCATTTCCATCACCGTGCAATATTTCTCAACATACAAAGTGGATTGGGAGGACTGAGACAATTTATAAAGCATCCAGTAGTCACTTGGCTCTGTAAATGTTACTTCTTGCTTCTGTATGTGATAGGAAGCCACAGAAAGCTTTTAAGCAGGGACAAGACATGATCAGAGTTCTGTCAAAAGCCACAGCCCCACCAGCCCCTTTCCCAATGCAATCTGATCCCACGGGAAAAGCATGCTCATAAAATCCTTTAATTCCAGGGACTTCTTGGGATTGTGTAAACAGAAGGGGTTAGCAGGAACTGGCACCCTGACGCAGAGAAGAAATATCACAGCAGGCACCCTGCCCTGCATTCTTAAAGATCACAGGAGGCTGAAGGGGAGGTGTAATAAGGGTGAAAAACATTTCTTATTTTTCCAACAGTTAAACATACATTCGTCAGCAGTGCGCTCTCATCAGTCACGCTATCCAGGTGTACACAAACACCAAGTTCATGTGATGGTACAGTAAACAACACGGGGACTGGCAGGACATCAGACACTTTAGAGATAGTCAAAAAGCAAGCCTGCAGCCAGATGCAGCGCCAAAAATGAAGAACTGAAGCATTATTGGAGGCCTTGCAAGAACAAAAACATGCTGGCAGGTAATCCAAGGCCATCAGGGCACTTTAAGCCAACTCATCAAGCTACACAGCCCTACCAAGTTCTAGGTCAAAGTTGACACACTGGCAGCCCAAGGCCAAATCTAGCCTTCAGAGATCTTCTGTTTGGCCCACCCACTTTTTAAGATATTTTTAAACTCATCATTAATATTTAATAACAGGAGGTCTTACATAACATTCAGATTTCAGCTTCCTTCCTTCCTTTATTTATTTATTTATTCTTGGCCTCACTGGGTCTTCATTCTGCACAAGGGTTTTCTCTAGTTGTGGTGCTCAGGCTTCTCATTGCCTTGGCTTCTCTTGTTGAGGAGCATGGGATCTAGGGGTGCGAGGGCTCAGTAGTTGTGGCTCATGGGCTTAGTTGCTCCACGGCATGTGGAATCTTCCCCGACCAGGAACTGAACCTGTGTCCCCTGCCTTGGCCGGCAGACTCCCAACCACTGGACCACCAGGGAAGTCCCAGATTTCAGCGTCTTAAGCCAGCTCTACTGTCCTGTGGCAATCAATGTAGGTAGCGGTAACTAGCTACACAGACTCTCCAAAGCACTATCATGCCCTTCTGTCCCCCTGATAACCAAGGCTACATCCTGGTTCCATTCCTATTGAATCTGTGCTGTCAATCTTCCTGTAACTGGTGTACTTCAGTCATTTAGGTTAATAGTAATATCTGATCCCTGGAGATGTTTGGTTTTTCCATCCCTGCTCTCAAGAATATAAATCCTTAGTTGAACCATAAAAATAGAAACAATAAACACTTGATTCAACTTATCATCTCCTCCATGGTAAGTGATGGCCACATTAGATCCATGTGGATGGGTATGTGCATGAGTATGTCAAAGACTTAACCAAAGACCGTGCCTCCTATCAATGTTTCCAAAGCCAAACATTGTGTCAAGTCACCACTGCAAGGCAGTTAATAATATCTGCATATTAGACACAAGGAAACTGAAGTTCAGTAGCTAAGTGATTTGCCAAAGATCTCAGTTAGTAAAAGGAATGAGGTAGGAAGCCAAGGCTTATTGAACAACAAAGTTCTTTGCAAGTTTATTCAATGAGGGTGGCAGTCGGGCCAGAACGAATCTGCCTTACTGGCCAATTAAACAAGGTGTACATGTTAATAAATTACATGGTTATGCTTCAGGAGAAAGAAGTAAACACAACTTATACGTGTCTATGTGATATACTAAATGAAGTTATCAGAGAATTCTATTTTTCAAGGCAATAGTGTTAAAGAAAGAAAAAGCCTCTTTCTGATTAGAAGCTCATTCATTCTAAAAAGTAAAGCCAAGTGAGAAGGAATTTACAAATAAAATCCACCAAATAGTTGCTGGTAATTACAAATCTTACTCTAGCGGAGTCAGGAACATTATAGTAATATGCTGGAAAGTTTTGAAACTACAAGAGATCCAAGGCGTCAGTTATTCCAGTTCAGTTCAGTTCAGTCGCTCAGTAATGTCCGACTCTTTGCCACCCCACGGACTGCAGCACGTCAGGCCTCCCTGTTCATCACCAACTCCCGGGGTTCACTCAGACTCATGTCCATTGAGTTGGTGATGCCATCCAAGCATCTCATCCTCTGTCGTCCCCTTCTCCTCCCACCCTCAATCTTTCCCAGCATCAGGGCCTTTTCAAATGAGTCAGTTCTTTGCATCAGGTGGCCAAAGTATTGGAGTTTCAGCTTCAGTATCAGTCCTTCCAATGAATATTCAGGACTCATTTCCTTTAGGATGGACTGGTTGGATCTGCTTGCAGTCCAAGGGACTCTCAAGAGTTGAACCCTCACCACAGTTCAAAAGCATCAGTACTTCAGTGCTCAGCTTTCTTTATAGTATATTCCATTTACTAGATGGGAATACTGAGACCCATCACACCCTAGCATTGTGATTACTCCTTTCTGGGAAATCTCTTCAGAAAAGGGTCCTTATTTTATTTATCTCTGTATCCTCAGCACAAAGAATAATTCCTGGCACTTACTGGGTGCTCAACAAACATGTACTGAATAGATGTATAGGAAACAGACTAAAATTCAGAAGAAAAGGCTCCACCCCAACACACTTTATGATCTGTGAATCCTCCCCGCCATGCTCCCTTGCTTCTGAACTTAATCTAATCTCTTTCATATCCCTAAATCCTGTTTTTTGAACACAGCCTCCCAAAGCAACACAGTACCCTCATAAAGCGCAGATGACGGTGCCAGGAATAAATTATGGAGAACCTAACCAGCTTCAAGTACCAGATGGGTGCTTAGACTGGATAATCTTTAAGACAATTAATCTTCAGAGTTTCCCACATGTTTCATGGCTTGAAACTATCAGAAAATACTGGGAAGGGGTAAAGTGAGGAGGCTGCTGCGGTGATTTAGCACCTGCTCCACCCTGTCCCGTCGGCTAAGGGCTAAGGATCAATTTCAGCACACCTCGACCTAACCCAGTTGCTCTGATCTTATTGGGAATTTCTGCCCTGAAGAAAGTTCCCAGTAAGAGGAAGAGCACAGATTTCAAGAAAGCAACAGACCTGGATTTGAAAACCAGTTTTGCTACTTATCATCTAAGCAATCTTCAGCAAATTGCTTAACTTCGCTGAGGCCCAGTTATAAAAAAAAGGACGCCAAGAGCCACTTTGAAGAGCCATGAGAATGAAATACCATATTTAATCAAGGTATTTATTAAATGTACCTTTGCATTTAACACAGTCCTAAAAATCTACTCTCTGGCTGTTTCCACGATACCAATTAACCAGCTTGACTGGTTTCCTCCAGAAGGTGGCTGGACTAACCTAGACAAGGCTGTGTCAGCTCAGACAAGGACTGTCACGCAGGTTGCCCAAGATGACAGCAATTCCAGTGCGCGGCTGAGAAGACAGCCCTCACCCCAGGAGCACCCTCCCCACTCCTGGCCCTGTCAATGTTCCTTTTGTAAAACACAGAAACCTTCTTCAAATCTGACAGCTGCCACCTGCACAAATAATTCAAGGATGTAATTTTGTAACTGAATACAAGCCCTGAAAGCTGAAAAGTTTGAAGTCCAAAATAATCCCTTTGACCTTCTGCCTAAACACTCACTAATCACTTTTTAATTTGTAGTTTATTTCCTCTCTCTGTGCTGTCCTTCTAGGCTATATTTTCGTTTTAGACGTATCCAGGGAGTGAATGGCATTACAGAACACCTGATTAAAGTGCAAGTCAAACTTCTCTCCCAGACATCTGAGGCTTGGTGCACGCCTCACTGAGTTCTCCAAATTGCACTGGGTGGCAAGAAAGTGAAGGAGAAAAAGCCTGCTTTGAAGGAGGGAACTCCTCACTGAGAGAATTATGAGCTACAGAAATTAATAAGAAGTGGTCTCTGCCCTCTAAGAAGGCATACTCTGGGGACAACTACCCATGATGCCACGTGACGGGAACTTCCACGGAGGCATTTCTAAAACATTCAGGGTGCATGGAAGACGCCCTTTAGCACATGACTTGGCAGCCAATAGGCATGCAATACCGGTTTATTGACTAGCCCAGTAAATCCATTTCAAAGATTCCTTGCTGTCATTCCAATGCCAATTTTGTACTTAAGGCAATACAAAAAAGAAAAGAAAAATCCAGAATAGAAAAGCCTCTCCCACCCCCAACAAACTGCTTCAGTGTTTCACCCACATCTCCTACCTACCTTTTACCCTTGAGAAAAAAGGAGAAAAGTAGTGTGAGGGGACCCACCTAATTCCTAAAACTCAGATACTGAAAAGACGCAAAAAGAGAAAAAACAGAATTAAAAATGTTATTCATTCCAGAAAAAATCTCTTCCTTGGAGGAAAAAGTTTCTAACTTAATCATCACTCAATTCAGTTCAGTTCAGTTGTTCAGTCACGTCCGACTCTGTGACCCCATGGACTGCAGCATGTCAGACTTCCCTGTCTATCACCAACTCCTGGAACTTACTCAAACTCATGTCCATCGAGTCAGTGATTCGATCCAACCATCTCATCCTCTGTCATCCCCTTCTCCTCCTTCTCATCACTAGGATCACTATAAATTGTAATAAGTTGAAGGTAGATCAGTATATTAGAGTCATTCAGCTTTGTGTCTGTTCTAGTAAATTAGCCTACTGAGTAAATTTCACCTACTGAGCAAGGAGGAGTCTCGAGTAGTCTGAGCTGGCTCAGCTCGACCAATATCCTGGAAGGAAAATGATCTCCACACTAGTTTTTAATTCAGTGGAGTAATGCCTGGTAGTAAAAACACAGCACAAGTGAGTTTGGGGAATTTAAGTTTCTCTAGCTAAAGTGTTAGTCGCTTAGTCGTATCCAACCCTCTGCAACCCCATGGACTGTAGCCCTCTAGGTTCCTCTGTCCATGGAATTCTCTAGGCAAGAAAACTGCAGTGGGTAGTCATTCCCATCTCCAGGGAATATTCCCAACCGAGAGATCAAAACTGGGTCTCCAGTATCCGCAGGTGGATTCTTTACCGTTTGAGCCACAGCTAAGGCCACCTTAAAAATAAATACTAACAAATGATAACTAATAATAGAAATGTTAACTGCTGCTAACTGTATATCACCACACTTCAGCTCACTTGGGTTCTATTTCTTCATGGGAACTTCGACGGAGGCATTTCTGAAATATTCAGGGAGCACGGAAGATAGCACGTGACTCGGCAGCCAACAGGCATGCAGTACCTAGTGCAAAATGAAAGAGGTGGTCCCACCAGGTGTCTAATGGACCTTCCGGAGCTGTCACCTCTATCCAAGGAGTGTGAGGCATGTTTTGAACAAACCATGCTTTGTTTCCATGGCATCCTCACAGAGTAGATGGGCATCACCTCCTGTCCATTATCCCAGCTGGGGCCACCGGGGACCAGGCTATTTTAAGTTTGTGAAGATTCAAAGATGCTCATTCATAAAAATAAAGAGCCTCAGAAAACATCCCCAAATCTGCCAATCTTCAGATACAAACCAAATTCAAGACAGGCAGCTCTTGGCTCACTCAAAGAAGTAGATATCAACAACATTTTCAGTGTGGGTTAGAGGCGGGGGGAATTAGCATCAGTTACTCCTGCAAACTGGATACCATTCTGGGCAGTTTGAGCTGCCTCTCATTTGTGAAAGTGAAAGTGTTAGTTGCTCAGTTGTGTCCAACTGTCTGTAGCCCCATGGACTGTAGCCCACCAGGCTTCTCTGTCCATGGAATTCTCCAAGCAAGAATACTGGAGTGGGTTGCCATTTCCTTCTCCAGGGGATCTTCCCACCCCAGGGATCAAACCTGAGTCCCCAGCATTGCAGGCAGATTCTTTACTGTCTGAGCCATCTAACCCACCCAGTAATCCTTTCCAGTAAACAGTACCCGCTTGATTTTGCAAAGGCCAGAACTGAAGATGAGAAATAAGTCCACAGAGCAGCAGTGCAGGAATGCTGCCAGGTCAGGCTGGCTTTGCACAGTGCCCCACATCACATTTCCTATGTGTAGGTGACTTGACTGGACCTCCAAAGGGGTACTTCTCAGCCCTCCTTAGCTAGAAATCCTTGTGCGCTGGGGCCACCCTCCACTGCTCTGGCCCCGCCCCATCCCCACCAGGATCAGGGAAACAAAATGTGGGCATTCAGATACACGTGGGAGAGCCACAGCAGTAAAGAACTCCTAGGTGGCTTGCTATAGGAACCCTATTGTTCCAGAGGGAAGCTCTTGTGCCAAAACTCTGCAGGAAGCCACTGCTCCATGATGCATTTTTCAGCTGTGAAGAGAAAAGGGTAGCTCCTGGGATGTTTCTTCAACGGTTCTGGAAGCCAGGCCCTTAATCCTTGCAAAGCAGCAAGGAGCCAGCTTCTCTCAGAGGGACAGAATGTCTAGAGTCCTTCTTCCAAATAAAAACATAAAAAGAACTCGTCAACGTCCCCTTTACAACCTCTCAAAATGTATGAATCAGGAAAACGGGGAGTAGAGGATATTGAAGCCCAAGAGTTGGGGGCGTTCAGGCCTTCTCTGCTCCCCTCTTTTCCTCATGACCCTGCCCACTGACCTCTCTATTGCAGTAAATTACAAAGCCCCCACTGTTCTCTCTACCCATCCTCCCCCCAACCTGTCCCCCCCACACACCCCCCATGCCCCCTCTCACCTGCCCCCCCTCACACACACATACACTTTCTTAAAAGGGCGAAATGCCAAATAACATTATTCTCCTTCACCATGGTATTGCCACGAGAGCTGCCTGGTATGTTTGCCTGAAAAATGGAAGGTTTTCATGGAAATCTCAGGCTCCACTACAGCTCACCCTTTGTGGAAATGGATTTGGAAAAAAATGGAAGGAGCCCCCACAGAAACCTAATTGGGCAGACAAGAGCAGAGGGCAAGGCCCATGGAATGGCTCAAAGGCCCCAGGAATACTTGAGTGTGCCTTTGGCAGCCCTTAGGAGGCCTTCGCACTCCAGCAAAGCCCCTCTCTGCAGCCCCACTCTGCCCACTGTGCCCCTCTGCACAACATGGCACCCTGTAAAGGCACCACGCCTCTGGGCAGGGACCCTATTATCTCACATGCAGGGGGAGGGGAGGACTTACAGGACATATATTATCCAGGTGTGCCTGCAGGTGCTGTAAATCGCAGAAAACGTTCCTTCACTGCCCAATGATTAACCAGCTGAACACCAAGAAAAATAAAAAGGGTCTTCGGGCTTTGGTGTGGTCTGGTGGCAGTTTGGAGGGAGCAGACTCAGGTGGGAGTCCCACCCCCCTCTGACACATGTGGCAGTGTGACCCTGGACTCGTGAGCTCTCAGGACATCTGCGTCCTCCCTGGCAAAACAGATCAGGCAGTTCGGAAGGGCTGCTGTGAGGATTTCCTGAGATGGTGTGTCACACAGCCTGGTTCCAGCAGATGGGCTCTTAACGTTTCTTCTTCCCCATCCCACAAGCGCACAAAGGGGAGGGGGACAGATTCCTAAGAACAGGACAGGATCTGTGAGAAATCGTCTCTCCTGTCGTGCTCCAAGGACCTCTGAGAGCAGAGCTGTGTATGTGGGCTCTGGCCTGTCCATCAAGATGACAGAATGGGTCTTGGGGAATTAATTATTCAACAGACTCACCCTTCACAAATCCCATCCAAAGGAATGGTTGGATGCCTTTTAGTACACGGACTATACAAAATACTGAAAGGCCAGCGCACTTCAAAAGCCTCACAAAAACCCAGGCCTGGGTTTGGCAGGAGTTCCTCAGCCACTGGGTTTTTCTGTGTGTGGTTTATAATAACATGCAGACCTGATGCCAAGTCCTAATCTATTAAGGGACTGCCAATTAGCAGGAGGCTTAGAGCTGCAGGTTTGAGAACTGGGGAGCAGGTCTAATTAGGCTTGCAAATCATTGCTGCCCATCGCCCCTCTCCATCTGACCCAGGCTATACTGGCCAATTGTTCTGCACACATCCTTTCCATATTCCTCTCCACACAGCTCTTTGTGGGTGTGTTTGTTTGAAGGTTCCAGGCCTGGAGGTCAGTGCTTATTTTCATGTCTGTCTTTAAGAGTGACATGGAGGATCAAACAAGATTACCTTCTGGATAGTGACTCTCAGATTTGGTCAATCATCCAAACCATCAGGGACACTTATTAAAAAACACATTCTGGGCACGGCCTAGAACCCACTTGATAACTCAATCAGACTCTCTGGGGAAAGGGCCTGAAAGTTGCCCTTTTTAATAGGACCTCAAGATGATTCTATCCCAAGGCAATCTGGGAATCACTACTCTAAAAAGCATAAACAAAATTTTAAACCATATCAAATATCAAAGGTTTACTGAGCACCTATTGTGTCCTGGAGCTGGGAAATATCACAACGAGTAAAGCAGGGTTCCTGCCCTCAAGCAGCTCTCTATTTAGGGGGCCAGTAACATTCCCATAGAAACCCTGTTTTTCCTACTAGAGCTCCTGGGAGAATCCACACCTGCAATCCTCCTCTCACATTCTCTTCTGCCGCATCATAAACCTAGCTTTCTAATGTTTTTGCTGAAATGGCTCCGAAAAAAAACCCAGAATGATTTCAGACACAAAACATCAGAGGCTTATCTTAGGAGGGGAGGCGAGAAAAAAAACCTAAGAAACATATGGTTTCAGGATACAGGAGAAAATACATACTTTAGGACTGCCTGGTCTAAAGACAGAAACAGAGTGGAGAGAAATGTCAGGGGGGCTCTGTGCAGCAGAAGCAGCCCACGGCTGGCTCTTGGAGCCCAACATTAGATACTTTCATGACTTCACAAAGTCCCTTTTCTTCGCCAAGCCTCCTTTTCTATTAAGGAGAGGAGGCTGCACAACTCAGTTATATCTCAAAGCATATTTGGCACAAACTGTTTTCCTTGGAGCTTTCATCAGAGTTCACTTTTGAGTTTCAACAGGGAAATGTACAACCTAGAAGAACCAGAATTCTCCAGAGCCCTCCCTAAGAAAAGCTGGCCTGAATGATCTCTCACCAGCTCCAAAATTATGTTTTGAGGGTATGGCTTTCAAAGAGACTGATTTCCTAGCCATCAGGGATGGTGTTTTTTTATCTTATTTTTTTTTAATCCTATCCTATTGGTAATGCCATTCAATCATATAGTGCTGGGTGCACTGCAGAGACTCAAAATAAGGGGGTAGATGTGGGGTGGACAGCATGGCCAGGCTGTGTTTGAGAAAGAGCACCCTGGTGGCCATGGGGAAGAGGGGTTGGAACATAGGACTTCATATCTAAAGCTCCCTGCTTATGATGCATGACCAAGCATCTTCCCAAGGAAAAAATCTGTATTTTCTAGACACATCTCCATTAGCCCTTAAAAAGAGATACTAAAGCCTTGACAGCAAGCTAGGTCCTGGAGAGGACAACCCAAATAATCACTGCCTTCTCTCCAGGAGTGGCCAAGGCTGTTCCCCTCTTTGTTTTCTGCACCTCTATGAAACTCACTGCTAGTATCAGACTCTCTCAGGTTATCTTAACACACAGCACTATTCAGGAGCATAACTAGGTATAGAAGAAGAATGCAGCGAAAGGGAGTGGCAATTCATCTGCTGGCTACTGAAGAACATGGCAAAGAATAGAATGGTGTGGATTTCGGAGTCAGTCATGCCTGAGTCCTGCCTCCACCTTAAACACATCAGTTAACTCTCCAGAGGGATATGACATGAAAAAGATATGATATGCAAAGATGCTTCATATAATGCAGGCACACTGAAATGCTCAATTAATATTACTGGTATCATGAATATGGGATGGTGTGTCTTCTCTAAGAAGGAGTGAGACAAGCGTCACCTTGGCTCATTAAGAAATCCATTATGAGGACTTGTCTGGTGGGCCAGTGCCTCAGGTTCTACCCTCCCAGTGCAGGGAACCCAGGTTCAATCCCTGGTCAGGGAACTAGATCCCACAAGTGGCAACTAAAGATCCTATGTACCACAACAAAGATTGAAGATTCCATGTGCTGCAACTAGGACCCAACTCAGCTAAATTAATAAATAAATATATTTCTAAAATGCCTTATGTACTTCACATATAGTTACTGAAGATGTATCTTAAAATCACCAAGCCTCTGGTTTTTTTATGAAATGGGAATGGGTAACTGACAATACAGATGATTAAGAAAAGCACAGGGTTTGTGGTCAAATAGATGTGAAGCTCAGCTCTGTCTCTGTTTAGTCCTGTGATACTGGGTAAGCTGCTAACCTTTCCAGGGAATTTGCAAAATGGGGTCAGTAGAGGGGTTATTGTGAAGTTTGGAGGTACAGTATCATCTCAGAGTGCACTCAATTCATGAAGCTACGGTTATTCCCATGGTCTCCCCCCAAAATACATTAGAATGAAGAATGATGATGAGGATAGCCCTATGTCTCTATGTGGGAGCTTTCCTTTCCTTTAAAGCAGGCAAGGCCATCAGTATATGCAGAGTTTTCTAAAACACCAACATCTTTTCAATGTTCGATTATTTCCAGCTAAAAGAAAATAACGGGATTTTCTCAGCACTTCATGCTGGTTTGTATGGAATGTCACTTGGATCTTCCTTGGTTCACATCTATCGAGACTATGTGTTCACTTTCTTTTCAATCATGTTTGCCCAGTAAATATTTTTATGCACCTACAATGAACAAAGCACAGAAAAGAGCAACGGGGGTGATGTAGTGATCATTAAGTCAAAGTGTTTGTTTGCTTTTTTAATTCATGTGAGGAAATTAAGAGCGGCGGTGACTTGCCTAAGTGTGCTCAATGGCAAAAGGACACAGATGCCCGTGCACTGACCAGCTGCACCATACTGGGCTCCATTAGCTGATT
>NW_011494941.1:1179001-1186055 GCF_000754665.1 Bison bison bison
GGGTGTTCGCATGTAGCCTGCCATAGTCACTAGCCTAGGAGAAGGAAAACGAAAAACCTAAACGGAATCTACAGAAAAGACAGACAAACAAGATAAAAATTGGTGATTCATAGCTAACATTGATTGATTTTGCTATAAAGTTTGGTCCAATTGCCAGACAATTACTGGGATGCTATAAAGCCTACCAGTCATTGTATTCCCCAGTACTTTCAAATAAGAACAGAAGAATCTGTGTAACAGGCTTAGCAGATGCTTCAGAGCAATAAAACATTTTAACTAAGCATAATGTCCTATACTTGACTTTATTTTTTAATAACATGATTTATACAGGTTTCAACTGGTCAAGTTCAGTTAAATTTATCAGTTAATAACCATCAAACTTATCTCATGATAAATAAACTCAGATAAAGGAAGATTTTTTTTCCCCCCTTTCTTCATGATATTCTCAGTTCATGGGGAGAAAACAGGATGTGATGATAGCACATGACCTCAGAGTCATTTAGGCCCAAAATCAGATCAGCTACTTGGCTTGGGCCTCAATTTTCTCACATATAAATGGGAGGTGTTAGAGATTGAATTGTGCCTTCCCCTAAGTTTCATATATTGGAGTTCTAACCTCCCAGGACCTCCAAGTGTGGTCTTACTTGGAAAGGGGCTCTTTGGAGAGGTAAATCAAGTTACAATGACTACAGTAGGGTGGGTCCTAATCCAATATGATTGGTGACCTGCAGAAAAGGATATTTGGATCCAGAGACGCATACAGGGTACACAGGGAGAATGCCATGTGAACATGAAGACAGCCATCCATAAACTAGAGAGAGGTCGGGAGCAGATCCCTCCTGCATGGCCCCCAGGAAGAATCCCCTGCACCACTCTGATTTCAGACTTCCATCTCCATATCTCTCAGACAATATATTTCTGCTGTTTAAGGCATCCAGTCTGTGGTACTGTCACAGGCATCCCAGCAAACTGGGGGCAACAGTGCCTCCCCCAGTAGAGTTTTGGTCTAGGGGAGCAGGATGAAGGAAAAAGAAAGAGGGTGAAAGAGAAATTTGTGTGATTAGAGGATGATGCTTAATTCTGAATGATTGTAAAGGGTCATACAATCAAGCAAAGACAAAGTAACTTCCATTATGGTGACTATTAGCAACACAGAAATAATCTAAGTAACTGAAAGAAAATTAAATAAAAAATGATTAAAAGGGAATATGCCTAATAGTAATGTTTGTGCAAGTTGGTGAATTATACATGATCTTCCCTCTTTTCCTTATATTTTTGGTGATGTAGTTTAACATATCATGTTGAAAGACAAATTTACCTTGAGAAGAAAAGCTATAAAACTTATGTGAGTGTCAAAACTGACTTGGGTTTTTCTATTTTCTTGAATTTTTACTGAACAACTTATATGTACAGGCCCAAGTTAAGCACTAGAAATAGAAAAGTAAGAAAAAGAAGGTCCCCACCTCAGATTTCACTGTCAAGGTTCTACATAAACCCTCACTTATTCTTTATATCTCTCCATATACATAGGGAACACAGTATTTTCCCAAAATTTTAATCCACCATACAAATGCTCCAATTCAAAGAGCAAGAGAAAAGCCATGTGTGTGGTCCAGTGCTGGCAAACACACCAGAAAGTTTTCTTCTAAATCTTGTTCAGTCTACCAACCAGCCATTGTTAACTTCTCTGATTAAGTTCAGTCATCAAAAACACCACTTGTAGTAGGAATCAAGACATCTCTATGTCACAGGACAACATCTAATGTTAGGGTAACCTCTACTCAAATTCAAGGCCCTTACACCTCTGAATTCAAGCATGTTTGCATTTGTTGATGGAGCATATGTTGGTAAAACTACTGTTTAGGAACAATTAATAGTAACCTGGCACATAACATTACGAGGCAGAGACTGGGTAAGCTTGGAGTCCTGATTCTTGGAAGACATATAAGCATGGGCTACGTTATCAATACACATTTGGGGCATAGAGTAAACAGTTAAGATCGATAATACATGAAAGTTCGTCCCTTTTTGCCTTAAATCGTTGAGTCCTCTGTGTTCCAGGAAACTCAGTTTTCCAAATGTATAACCCAAAGTCACTGTTCTTCTTCTACAATGACGGACAGACTCCACTGACTCAGCCCCTCCAGATTAAGCTCTCTTGCCGGTGGTTCTGCCAAATCCACCCTTTTCCTTCTGTTGTTCCTACTGTTCTATTTCCACTCCCCTCCCTCCCTCTTACCAAGCAGTTGACAGGTGAATTTAGATATATAAATGAAATATGAACAACAGAAAAAAAAAAGATGAAGACTAGAATCCATCAGAATTCATTTTCTCTTCCCTCGTCTCCATCATTGAGCCTTCCCCTGTGCTTATAGTGCTCCTCTGCCTGGACTGGCCCTGCTGGACTCCTGTTGGTCAGTGGGCTGCTATTTAGGATACCTGTAAAGGTGAGTACGACAAGTTTCACCTCAGGAAAGGTCACATGTAAAACCCTATTAGGGTGATGGAGGGGAGGAGAGTCATGTGTACAGAACACAGTGGGACATACTTCAAGTTTTGGTTAATTAGATGTTGAGCTCCGTGAGTAGGAATTGTGCCGTTTAGCTTTATAGCCCCATCAACCTAGCATGTAGCAGGTGATCAGAAAATATTGCAATTAAGCGAGTGAATGAATGAATTCATGAATGTGGTTGCTTTGGTTTTCAAAGAAAACCACTGGCCTTCAGGTCAGGCGTCGTGCTAAAAGGGGAACATCCACAAGTACCTTTGAGACTCATTTCCCCTTTTCTGTTCAAAGACATACCATGTTGTGAAGTCCACATTTTAAAGGCATGCGGATGAAGCTGACAGAGGAAAGATAACAGCTTCTGAAACCATCTTTCAAGGGTTTGGAAAGAAGCTCTCACTGTATGGAGAAACTTTATACTTCCTCCATCGATCTCATAGTCCCTCTCCTCCTCAGCAAGTCCCAGGGCGCTTTTCCAATCCCACATTGCTCTGTGCTGATGCCAAAGCCCAGTTTCCTGCCTCAAAAGGCCCTTTGTTTGGACTCTCTTTCCAAATCAGCGTATCCTGAGCTTGAACTCTCTTGCTTTTGAGAACTTCGATGTCTTGGCAGCAGAAGGCTTTGCCAGCAGGTTTGTGGTCCTCATGGCTTTCAAAAACCTCAATGTGAGGGCATGTCTATAGCTAAAAACTCTTTTCATGAGGGGTGGGGGAGAGGGAGTATTATTTTAAGAGTTGCAAAAACAACTTCAAATTGACTCTTTAGTCTTTAATTGCTACCAGAATACTGAGAACTTCTTGTTCCCTTGTATTTAATTAAGATGATAGTTTTAATCAACTTTCAATGATATTGGTTCATAGGCTCTGCTCAATCTCTTGGGAAGTTTTGCCTCAGAACACTGGAATGCATTAAAGACACATTTCCAGCAGGTTCTCTCCAAATGGGAAAACACCTTCCTTCATCAAGCGCGGATGGAAAGGTAACTACATCTGTGCAGCTGCTTGATGAGTCCCTGGAAGGACTCCAAAGTTTTCCTTTTCACAGATCAGGTAAACCGCATCTCATCCATTCTCTGTATACTACATCTGCTATACATCCTGGTAAGGCTATCTCGCATTCCTTGCGAAGCTTGCCAACTCTGACAGATAAGAGTTTCCAAACAAAAAGATTTTAGGAAGGAGGGTAGAGATTAATGTGGAAGAGCCTACTGTCTGTATCTCCTGATTTGGGGATGCTCTGTCAGACAGGAATTGTTCTTCCCATTTTATAGATGATGAAACTGAAGTTCAGAGGTTACAACCCTGGCCTCCACTTATAAGCTAGCAAATGGTGGAGCCAAGATTTGAGTTCAGAACTGTCCCCAAGGACACATTCTCTTTCCACTATGTCATGTGGCCTCTGAAAGTTTAAAACTTTCTGACTTGAGTTTAAACTGTGGGAACTTCTTAGGGTGACTCTCTTCATCTCTCCTTTTATGTCGCAACCCTCTGATAGGATTCAGCAATTCAACATGGATCAAAATATCCAACCAGGAAGCACTGAACTAAATGTGGAGTCCTTTATATTTGATGAACTCAGCAAAGCTTAAAGATCATCTCACTCACCTGTCCCATTATTTAGGAAAGAAAAGACCAACAAAGTGATTGAAGGTCACTACATGAAAGTTCCTTAAGGTTGGACTAGTGAGGGCATGAGATGTGCAGAAACCAGCCTAGCGATGGATACTATTTCCCATAGGCAGAGAAGAAGGGGAGGGTGCTTTGAAGAGCAAAGACATGATCCAAGGCCAGAAGCAGACATCTGTGGGGTGTGTCCAGGAGAAAAAATGAGACCTATGTGGATGAAGGTGCCACTGAGAATACCTGCGCATTCAAAATAAGGTCGGCAGGAACTACAAACTGTTAACAGCAATGCCTCCAGGGAATGGAATTTGGAGGGATGGTGAGAGGGTTATCTCCTTTTAACATAATCATATTTTTGGAATATTTTTACTATAAGAGTGCTTTGGGATGTTATGTTAAGGTTTAAAAGGCTTTGTAGATTATGACACATGGGACCATTATCTGATTTACAGAATAACCAAATCCACAGTGTAAAGGGATGCTTTAAAATAAGGTATTTATTGGATTTAAACTTGAACCTACACAAGGTAAGGGTTTTATTGGCTCTGGATTTTACTCATTTTCTTAAGAGAGTAAACTTCTCTGAGCCTAGTTTCCCCACCTATGAGATGGGAGTGGGCAAGGGGAAACGCTTGATCCTTGGGCCCCTCCACTCCTGCATCTAAGATTATTCTAAAGGATGGTCACTGTACCAATGGTTAGAACTTAGGCAGAGGAATCACTCAGCTCAATGAAGTTCTTCAGTGCAATGCCGTTTTCAGCAACAGTGCACAAGAGCATTCTTCTGAATTGGCCATCCGAACAAGTGGTGATGTTACTACCCCCAGACCCCTCAGCTCAATTCTGCTACCTCTATACAGTGTCCAGGTTGTATTTCTAGAAGTGCTACCGCCCAGTGTCCATTCTAGAAGACTCTAGAAGACTATATCCAATTCATCATTAGACGCCGACACCAAGCACAGTACTTGGTACATGAAAGGTGCTCAATGGATGTTAGTTGAAGTGATGCATCACCACCAATTATTCAGGGGCTTCTAATTATAAAACTGATTGATATTATTATTAATATTAATAATGACCTACCAGCATGACAACCAAACATAGCCGATACTGGGTTAAAATTATAGCAAGGTAGACACTGGGGTTACTTCCTAGTACCTAACCTCTTCATGCCTCAGTTTTATCATCTGTAAAATTCAAGTGATAATCCATTACACAAGGATATCATAAGGATTGAATAAAACACATTAGGTGCTCTGTTCTGAGTTCCTTTCTCTTCTGAATCAGACATTTTGGTACTTCAATCTCAGCCTTCTCAGAATTATGAGAAGCAAGATTAACCCAGATGAATATTTAAAAAGGTAAACATACAAATTGTGGTGTCTTAGGATATTAAGCAGAGAAGGCAATGGCACCCCACTCCAGTACTCTTGCCTGGAAAATCCCATGGATGGAGGAGCATGGTAGGCTGCAGTCCATGGGGTTGCTAGGAGTCGGATACGACTGAGTGACTTCACTTTATTTTTTCACTTTCATGCATTGCAGAAGGAAATGGCAACCCACTCCAGTGTTCTTGCCTGGAGAATCCCAGGGACGGGGGAGCCTGGTGGGATGCCGTCTCTGGGGTCACACAGAGTCGGACACGACTGAAACAACTTAGCAGCAGCAGCAGCAGCAGGATATTAAGAGATTGTTTAAAAGTTTTTCCAGTGGGTAAAAGCAATGAATCAATACTGTTGATGTGATAGCAGAAATAAACAGAACAGTAATATGATAAAACAGAAAAGAGTTGAAAGGAGAAAAAAAGCCTTCTCTTCCTCCTTCAACGTGAACTTCACGATATTTTATGGCACAGAGAGAGATTTCAGAGGAAATACCTGGAGAATTCTCCATGCTGCATTTCACAGATGAGGCAACAGAGTCACAGAGAAGGAAAGCTGCTTGGCTAAAGTGATCCAGTAAGTTAACAAGAAAGGTAGGACATAAACCCAGATTTCTTAACTCTCCGCTTGGGCATCTTTCTCTGATAGGAGGCTTCTGCTCTGCTCATTCACAGAGCCTCTCCTTAGGGCAGGACTAGGATGAAAAAACCCAATCATCCTAAAATATAGCCCTAGCTTTTAGGGTAACTTCAGCTTTTTTTTTTTTTTTTAATGGAAGCTATCATGGTTAGTACAAATTCAGTCTGTTGACCAAGTTCAAAACACTATGTTCATGTAAAACTTGAACTTAAAATATCTAGCTGCCTTTAGTTAAGTACATACTCCCGATCTCTCAGGTTAATTAATACTTTATTATAGGCTATTACAAACTCTAGCAAGTGAAGGCTTTTTCCATTTCATCACACTGATTTGCAGGAAGTATGTATTAAGCACCCAGTGTTCAGCTTTATAATTATACTTAATAATAATTCAGCTATTTATAGAAAGAAGAGATATTGTGCCAGTAGCTGTTTTAAGATTGTGCAGTACAGGCAACAAAAATTGTATTTTTCTGTTTGCTTCTTGTTTATATTTACCAAAACAGCCTTTTATTGACACTTTCTTCAATGTGTTGACTTTATTAAAAATTTTCAAGCATTAGTTCTATACAAGGGAGTCATAGTCTTTTAAGACAGACCTGTACCAAACTATAAAACAAGCCAAAAATTTTGACATAAGAAAGGTCAATACAAAGTGCTATGATCGCCTAAAGAAGAACTAATTCTGCCCAGAGGAAATTAGAAAGGGCTTCACAGACTGGGTGGCACTTGAATTGATTAAAAGAGGTGAATAACATATATGGAACAAACAAATGATTTGGTGGGAAAGTTTCTGGAGCAGTCACAGAATGGAAACATCTGGGCAAAGGCACAAAGTGGGAGGATGGGAAGAAAGGGACTAGCAGGTTGGTTGGGGCCAGATTCTAAAGAGCCTCAAATATACTA